>NW_017617864.1:340445-420571 GCF_001879475.1 Ipomoea nil | reverse complement strand
TGATGATGAATCCTCCAAATCATTCATTTTCGTTTGTTCGTTGCCAACGAGAGCTTTTCTTTTCGCGCTTGTGAACTTTTTCGGATTTGTTCGGCGTAGATTCAACATTTTTGCTTGATACTTGCTAACGACCGGATACGGACAATTTATTTTAAAATGTCCGGGTTTGCGGCAATTGTAGCATAAATCCTTATTTTCTTCGACTTTTTCTTCTTGTTTATGCGAGGGATGAATTTTCCACGAGCAGAATTTTTGTTGTCTCCTTTCGCATAAACCTTCTAAGCTTTTTGACAAAAAAGCAAAAATTGTTCGTCAGTCATAAAATCAACATTATTTTCTACTGACCTGGAGGTTGACGGTTGTTCGGCCATTAGAGCAGCATTTCGGCTTCATGAACATCATCATCTTTGGCCTTCATTTCGAACTCATATGCTTTAGATCACTAAATAATTTGTCTGTTGACAACATTCTTAGATCTCGGTGATCGCGCATAGCCGTAACCTTCATATCCCATGCAGATGGTAAGCCTCGTAGGATTTGAGATTAATTTCTTTTTGGCCAATATTTTTGCCAAGATCACTAATCTCTCCAAGAACTTTGATCATTCGAGCTTCCATATCTGCAACACTTTCATTTGAGAGCATTTTGAAATCTTCGAACTTCTTCATGGCGATTGTGAGCTTATTGTCCTTTTCTTGTTCATCTCCTTCGCCAATCTTGATGAGAGTTTCCCATATTTTCTTTGGCAGTGGCACACTTTCGGATCTTCGGAAATATTGTATCATCAACGGCTTTGAATATTATATCCTTGGCAATATTGTCAAGATTATTCCGCGTTCTATCGTCCGATGTCCATTCCGGTTTTGGCTTTTGTACGTACTGTGGAGCATCCGGGGATATAACAAACGCCGTATTGACTTTTAATATTTCTATAGGGCCAGTGGAAATAACTTCCCACATTTCATCGTGTAAGGCCGATAAGTGTACCTGCATACGAACTTTCCGATCATCAAATTTATCAAGAGAGAATAATAGATTTTGAGCTAAATCTTTCTTCATCATCATCACGTGAGATATGAAAGATTAATCCAATTCACACACTTTGTAGAATGGATCAGCCTAGCAGTCAAAAACAGTTAACCCAGTTGGGCAACGTGTTTTAATACCAAAGGTTGGTACAAACTGACTCAAATAGGCTACAGGCTCTGATACCAATTGTTGGTATCAGTTAGAGACAAATTCTCACTCGGATAGGCACCCGCTTTGATACAATTGTTGGTCCCAAAAGAGGTAAGGTGAAAGTCTAGAGGGGGGGGGGGGTGAATAGACTTTCAAACCTTTTCGCACAGCACAACAATTGCTAAGACAGAGATAAACCAAAACTCTTAACTAGATTGTTAGAGTATGGTGCACAGCGGAAATAAATAAACATAAAGTGTGTGTGAGATTGTGTGAGCAGTATATCTTCGTGAGAGCGAATATGTAAAGAGCGGTATGTAAAGAAAGCAGTAAAGAACACAAGACAATTATAGTGGTTCGCGAGGTGGTGTAATCCTCCTACTCCACTTGCTCTTTTCTCCAAGAGCCAATTCACTATATCTACCACTCCTTGGTTCCACGATACAATGAATTTCCGTGATCTAGTGCTTTGATCACAAAGCCCGCACTAATCACGCCCAGTGACACCACACTGCTGCTTCGGGTTTCACGTCGCCGCGCTACTATCCCAGGATTTCACGACTCCGCGTTACTTTCCCCCCGTCTTCCACACTCCGGTAGAAACGTATCCGTGATCTGGTGCTTTGATCACTAAGCCCACACCAATCACGCCCAGTGCCTCCGACACTGCTGCTTCGGATCTCACAGCTCCGTGTGACAATCCAGGATTTCACAGCTCCGTGCTACTTTCCTCCCTTCTCTTGTTTTGCTCCAAAACAAGTGTTGTCTTGCTTCCAACTTCTGAGACTCTGTAGATGATCTTCAATGATGCGCAGGTCTCTTTGATAAAGATAAACACTCTGGAATGATTTCTCTTGACAGCTCTGAGTGTTTTCTCTTTTTGAATATATCAAGTAAAGCACTTGATATTTTGCTCTGCTTTGCTCTGTTTAAGAACTCTCTGAATATTTTTCTTTTGAAGCTCTCTGAGTTCTTTTCTCACACTTGAAGATTTTAGCTCTTTTAAGCTTAATTGCTCTATTCGATCCTTTGATGGATTCGAATTTTCTGCTCTCTTGTATATTTTTCTCTGCTCCGTGCTTCTTCAAGTCTTCATATTTTCATCATTTTATAGTTGGTAATGAGAATCTGTCCGTTGGAAAGAGACGCTCTCATTTTTGAAATCTTGTATCTTTTGTCAGAGATCTTATCTTATCTTCTGCAAAAATGTCAGAAAGAGATAAGCTAGCCGTTGATGGAGCTTTATCTCCATGTAAATGAGCTCCCAAACTTCATCTGATATTCCTCTGGTTTTACGTTGAGTGGAAATATCTGGGTCTCAGTTTTGGTGTAGAATGGCTTCTCTGATTAGCTCTGAAGTGGTCCTTGTATCTCTGGGATTCAAAAATAATCTTTATTTTAATCCCATACTAGTTAGACTAGTATTTTCCTTGTGAGAATATTTTTCACTGTAAGTTCTGCTTCATCTTCTTCATTCTCACGTCTGGGTGTTCTCAGACTTCAAACTGGCTTTGAACTTCCACCCAATTTGAATTTCTCCTTTGTAATTGACACCCAATTTCAATTGGCTTGTAATTGGCACCCAATTTGAATTTTTCCTTTGTAATTGGCTCCCAATTGACTTTGACTTGCAATTGGCTCCCCTCCAATTACTTCTCAATGTTGACTTCGAAATTGGACTTCTCTTTGAATTTCATCTCAATTCAATTGCTCCTCAATGTCTTCTTTTAATTGGTCCCCAATCTGAATTGCATCCCATACTACAACTTGAATTGGGAGCTTTTAATTGGTCCCCAATCTGAATTGCATCCCATACTACAACTTGAATTGGCTCCCAATTTCAATTCTACATTGGCTCCCAACTTGAATTGATTCCATTTGAAACTTGCTCCCAATTTCAATTTCTCTGAACTAGCTCCCAATTTCAATTAATCTCAATTTTCTGAACTAGCTCCCAATTTCAATTAATCTCAATTTCTCTGAAACTGGCTCCCAATTTCAATTGCTTCGAAACTAGCTCCCAATTTCAATTATTGCATCCCATACTACAACTTGAATTGGCTCCCAATTTCAATTCTACATTGGCTCCCAACTTGAATTGATTCCATTTGAAACTTGCTCCCAATTTCAATTGCTTCGAAACTAGCTCCCAATTTCAATTTCTATGAAATCGGCTCCCAAGTGCAATTGCATCTCAATTTCCACTTGTAATCGGCGCCCAAAGCTTAAACTAACGCCCAACTCCATCAGATTAATTTAATTTGACTTCTCAAATTTTACCTTGTAAAATTGCTGATGGTGAGTTTCAAACTTGAGCCATTTTGGATTATATATCAAACATCATCCACTTCGTCCATACAGCTTTTGATTAAATCTCCAATCACATTTGATGTACTTCTTTCTTTCCATAGATGCTTGATCTCTAATTCAACTTCATGCATTCTTCCAATATTAATTTTCTTCACGAAAATTCTTCTAGGATATCTTCTTTGAGTAGTAGCGACGTGAATTCATATCATTCAACTTCTTCTTCAATTTGTCATTTTCTCCAGACAAATTCTTGATTTTCGGCTTTATATCTTCTTCTCCTATTTTCATCCATTTTCCTCTGTTTTTCTCTTTTGATAATTAAATAATTTCCCGATCATGGTCTAAGACTCTACTAGACCTATGAAATAAAATTGGGGGATCTACAAATACAAATTTGGCATATCAAAACCATTACACTTTATTCCTAACAGACACTTAAGTGTTAGTGAACGAATCTTGAACTGGCACGTACTGAGACATGGTATACTCCGATCTAGCGAGTGAACGAATCTTGAACTCACAGGTCGAATGGTGAAACCGATATTTACTTAAAAACCATCTTCCTAACCAAAGCATTCAAGAATGATGACTCTTCCATGCTACCAACAAATTGCAATTAAAGCCTTTGATATATGTTTATTATCTTTATACAAATATTATCAATACAAAAGTTGAGCAATATCTATGCGAAATTCATTTCAATCAATGTGATTTTAATTCATGCTTGCAATATATACAAGATCTTCAAATAAATAACACATTGATGTTTTGAAAGAAATTAAAGATTATGACATACATATTTTGTTCATTCATCTTTATTGACTATCAATCATAAATAAATTTAATGTATTATTAAATTCACACATCATAGCTGACTCTCACAATAAATTGACAATTATGTCTCATGAGCTTATTGATTATCAACTAGCCACATGACCCCCACAATTCTCGTAGTGATCAAGTTATATTAAAGAGTTAATACCATCTGAGGTCCTGTGAGTATAGTGGTTTTGCCACGTTTAGTCCTAAACTTTCAAAGTAACCATCTGTGGTCCTTCGACTTTCAAATTTAACCATTCGTGGTCCAAGTTAACCACCCATGGTCCTTCAACTATTAAATTTTAACCAACCATAATCCTTTCAAGAGGACCACGACTGGTTAAATTTCAACAATATAAAAGGTATATTTAATAGTTTTTTTCTATATAAGGATTATTTCCTACCAATTTAGCAATACTAATCATGACACCTAAAATTATTGTTACCAACTTACATATGATTTGGACGTATAAAATGTATATTTAATAGTTTTTTTCTATATAAGTATAATTGCCTACCAATTAAGCAATACTAATCATGACACCTAATTATTGTTACCAACCAGTCTCTTCGGGGATATTTGATAAAATTGGAACGAAACAGAGAAGATTAGCATGGCCCCTGCGCAAGAATGATACGCACAAAAAAAAAAGTTATTCAGTAATCACATATATAAATAATTTTTATCCTCAAATTGCGAAGAAAGCCACATTTAAAAAAATAAATAAATAAATAAAAAGCTCTAAGCCTAAGAAATGCTTACGTACCAGTAAACACAATAACATGATATGTTTATAATCAAGATTAATCATATCTCATTCTACAAATTTATAGGAAATGTTGTTTTTTTTTTGTTTTTATTTTCATTTTTTTTTTTGCATAACCAATGCGCAATCAATAAAAAATGAATACCACACATGCACATTAAAGCATTAATGTATAATACTTTGATCTAGATTATATGATCCAGCTCATAGAATTGTTTGGGATGGTGGAGACCAACTGACTCGACGGTCCGACGCGGATAACAATAGGTCTTGGAGCGCAAATGCACGTCCCCGGAATGCGAGTGCAAACCCTATCTTCTTATCATGACGATATGCCACTTTCACTCTTATCAGAACGGAATTCGCATCTATTTGTCAGAAAAATTGGCTGATAAAGTGAAAATAAATAACTGATGTAGGTGTCGTGGTATAACCACTGCCATAGAAGCCAATTCGCCGCTATTGGTGTAGGCTCACAACATCGGCATTACCCTTGAGGGTTAACACAACAATCCCCGTCTCCATACACCCGGAGTAGGGATTGGAACTTACACATCATACTCAAAGTGATAATGAGACAAGAAAGAAATAGATAATCTATGTCCAATTTCTGAACAAATAATTATGTTCTCCCTTAAATAGTATAGGCAAGTGAATATGGAACCACATGCTATAACTGTTGTATTTCGAAGGTTCAATGTCGACAGAATTGAAGAGGACAAGAGATTTAAGGATGGAGTGTGAAATGGTAGAAGCACTGTGTCGCGTTCGAAGAACACTCCCTTAAAAGCAATTTTCGGCAACTCACCGCTTGCTTCCGACCGATAACACAATTACAGAATATGGCTCAGACGAATTGAGGATTTGCGAGGTTCTCCGCGTATGTTTCCAGCGTACAGCCCCATTGCTTATATACTGCAGGAACACAACCAACTTCCTGTGCAGAGCCACGTTAATAATTCCTGCCAGTTCTAATAATGAACTGATTTGTATGGCAGCTCTCTGAATATGATGGCTTTCATGAAGATCCTTAAGAAATTTGATAAGGTAATGTTGTTGTAATACAATGCACGAAGTGATTATGGACCTGTTTGGTAAATAGCTGTTAGCTGAGAGCCCGTTTGCTAATTGGGTTAATTAGATGGTGTAAGTATACAAATTTAGTACACATTAAACCTTGGTTAGCTAATTTATTTATTTTATTTTAATTAGATTTAAGCTAGACTAAAATCCTTTTTGGACCACTTCCTATCAACTAATATTAATTTGAATGGCTACAATTTATTGGTTGATTGAGAATGGGAAGTCAGTAATGCAGTGCGTATAATGTGAGGCTTCCAAATCAAATTTGTGGCTTTGGTTCGTTGAAGATTATGGAATGCTAATTATGTGGATCAAGTGATGGGATAATCTTTGCTATAAAAGGAAGTCATTCCTTTTTGGAAAGCTACCGATTTTTGTGAACTACTGTATTGAGAGAAAGGAAATTACTTTACAAAGCTGTTTCAGTAAATATATTCTATTATAATAATTCTTGTGGGATTAAATCTGAGCTACATAGTTAGTACCTGGAATAGCAAAAGCTTCGCTTGAAGATTGTTATGGCATGCACGGTTCAGTCCTGAGTAGGTGTTAGGAAGGGTTGGGGTAGTAACGGATGATAGCGTTTTTGTACTTACCTTTGTATAACTCCTTGGTGAACATCTATAGTGGATTGGTCAGACATGGGTTGCCCCGCAGACGTAAGAGAAGCGCTCCGAACTGCGTACCAATTCTCTTGTGTTCTTATTTTATTTTATGCTTTCAATTTCTGTTATTTACATTTGATTAAATAATCTAATTAATGAACGGGATTGTCGCATAACATAAAATCAAGTAGAATTCTAAGGTTCATCTTGTATTCAAGATTCACGGTGCAATTTCAGATGGTAGAATTAGTTGATAGCATTAACTGATTGTAGAAAAGTGTACGTTTGGTAAATTAGTTGTTAGTTGATAGCTGTTTGGTATAAGCAAGTATTAGGAACACTTGTATTAGGATTTTGATGATACCAATGTAACTTAGAATGTAGACCCCTAACTTTCGTTATTTCCATCGCTGCTTTCGTTCTAGACGAAAGTTGCCATAACTCATCCTGTAATTCGTGTTACGTTAGACAAACACACGAAAAACAAGTTATGTTCATTAGTTAGGTCTGCCAAAGCGAAAAGAGACAAAGAGCACGAGATTAAAGGCTTCAACAACGAAAGATCACCTCAAGTTATCAACCATCTCGACAAGACAACAACCTTTATGAAGATTTATTAAGACATTCATTCTCCCCCATAACGAGAAGAATGTCTCTTCTGTCTGAGTTGATCAGCCACCATGGAGCCAAAAGGACCTTAAAGTGTTGGACACATATACCAAGGAGCATTAAATGAAGTTGTACTATTCTTCAGAAGCTAAAAGACAAAAACCCTAAGGTTGTTCATGTCTACATGTACAACGGCTACATGGTACAAGCCGCATTAATGGAGCATTTATTGCGCCAAGCTCCCCGGTCCTTACCCACTGGATAATAGGTTTGAAATTTCATCTCCCTCCAACGGATGAAATTTCCACACCTATAAATACCCACGTTCATCAACTTAGAAGGTGCTGGTTCTTTTCACTCGATCATTACTCTCAAGCAAAAGCTCTCGTATAAGCTCATCCTCTTACTAAGCTTTTGTGAACCAGTTTTCAAGGTGTGAATATTTCTTAAAGAAACTCATCAATCTTCATCTTCCACCTTGAAGAAGTCTTGCATCTTGTACGAAGCAATCATCCCTCTTCAGTCAAGACTTCACCCAGTTGGAGAAATCAGAAAATACTTTCTACCAACCTCAACTCTGAAGAAGACGTTGATAGAGGCGGAGTATACTTGCGGAGTTTAAAACCCTACAGGAAGTTGTCTGGCTTAGTGACCAAGGAAGCTTCTGTGTGTATTTGTACTAATGAGTGATAGTGCAAACCTTCCATAAGTTGTGGAAGAAGAGTGGAGTAAGCAAAGTTGGCCGAACCACTATAAAATCTCTCGTCTCTCTATCTTCTTACTTTTGTGCTTTACTTTTCAAGCATTGCATCATCATTCATCTAAACCGAAAGTAATCTCACAACTTCAAACTGTGCAAAGCAACTAAATCAATTTAATATATCCGCTGCGTTACAACCCCGAGAGGTTGATATTTGCCGAAAATCGAAAAGGGTCTATTCACCCCCCCCCCCTCTAGACTCTCGTTCTAACCCTACCGGGACCAACAAGTGGCATCAGAGCCAATACCTTGATCGGTAAAGGTTTTGCATTTACTGCCTGGTAGATCCCTTATCAAAAAGTTTTCTGAAAAAGTTGCATATTTTCAGCTTTGCACATTTTTCGTAAAAATGGAAAAGGATCATGCTAATCATGCAAAGAAGCTTGCCTTTAACCTTTCCAAATTTGATGATTGGAAGATCAGGATGCAGGCTCTTCTTTCAGCAATACATGAAGAAATGTGGGATGTAATAACCACAGGACCAATCACCATCATGATGGCAAATACACAAGCTGCAGCACAAGGAGCAGGTGTTGAGCAGATGATACCAAAGCCGAAGTGTCAACTCACCTCGGAGGAAAGAACAAGAGCGAACCTGGATAATGTAGCACGAAACATTCTCTACAACTCTCTCGACGACTCCTTGTTCCCCAGAGTCCGAAAATGCAAAAATGCTATGGAGATCTGGAATGTTCTAATGAATCTGGGTGAAGGAGATGAACAAGAGAAGGACAACAAACTGACAGTGGCCATGAAGAAGTTCAGGACTTCAAGATGTTGCGGAATGAAGCTGTCACAGATATGGAACTAAGGTTCGCCAGGCTCATAGGTGATCTGTCTGATCCGGGAAGGAATTATCCGAAAAAGAAAAGAACCTGAAGATCCTTCGTGGCCTACTGAAGTCTTGGGAGATGAAGGTCACAGCAATGAGAGATCACCGAGACATGAAGACCACAAGCACAACCAAGATCTTCAGTGATCTTAAGGCCTACGAGTTTGAGCATGAACCAAAGGATGCTGATGAACCCGAAACAAGAAATGTGGCTCTTTTGGCCAACCAGCAAGCATCAACATCAAACAGGTCAAAATCTAACTCTTGCGACTTTTTATCTGATGAACAATATGCCCTATTTGTTAGGAAAATAAAGAGGTTTATGAGGAAGAACAACTTCCAAGATTCTCATTGCTCGGGACACCGAAGGCAACACGAGAGTTCACCTCAAACCTCAAAGCAAGAGACATCAGACTCGCAATTGCTATGCTACAACTGTCGGAAGCCAGGGCATTTCAAGGCAAACTTGTAACACCCCAGATATTCAAGACATTTAAAACTTATATAACAAGGATAACGTCTCATTAAATCCCAAAGTATAACATAAGCGTACGGGGTGCTATGCCACACCTGGGCTAGAGGACCCAGGTGCACAGGCTATCTAACTAATATCCTCCGAAATATAAATGCATAACATGGCACGCAGGCCGAAAGGGAAACTACTCTACTTCTACGCTCCAATCTAGCGCGCTCCAGTGCTATAATCCTTTGTGCCTGAAAGCCAAATATATCTGTTCAGCGAGAGATGCTGGTAACCCACTGCAACGCGTTGAAATACAATACATATAGGGATATATATAGATATACGAAAACCATTTTGAGCATGAAGATCTATCCTACGAACTCTAGCTTTTAAAACCGGGAATGACTCAACAGATAAGGCAAGACACAAGCAACAGTTATAACAATCGTATACAATCCACAACAGGCAAGACAGATAAGGCTAAGCACAATTAATAATCATAACCCAACATAAACAATCCCCAGCATAAATCCCATAGTCACATCCCCAAGACATTCATAACAACAACTCATCCGTATTTCATCACATAGCACACTTTGTTGGCGCCACAGGACCAATCGCATGCCCATACATGAGGGTCAGCGCATATAGCTCTGACACGGCCCCGCAGCACCCTGCCCCGTATCGCAACACGGAGGGGTCGTGTAACACCCCAGATTTTCAACATATTTAAAACTCACAAAGTAAAGGTGAAATCTCATTAAATCCCAAAACATAATACAAGAGTGCGGGGTGCTATGCCACACCTGAGCTAGAGAACTCAGGTGCACAGGCTAACTAACTAATATCCTCAATAATGTAAATGCATAAACATGGCACGCAGGCCGAAAGGGAAACTATCTACTTCTACGTCCCCAAGTTCTAGCGCGCTCCAGTGACTTATTTTTCTGTGCCTGAAAGCCAAATATATCTGTTCAGTGAGAGATGCTGGTAACCCACTCCAACGCGTTGAAATACAATACATATAGATATATATATATATATATATATATATATATATATATATATATATATATAGATATATGAAAAGTCATTTTGAACATGAGGATATCTCCTACGAACTCTAGCTTTTAAAACCGGGAATGACTCGACAGATAAGGCTAGACACAAGCAACAGTTATAACAAGCGTATACAACAGGCAAGACAGATAAAGATGAGCACAATTAATAATCATAACCCAACATAAACAATCCCCAGCATAAATCCCATCGTCACATTCCCCAATATACTCATAAACACAACTCATCCATTTCTCTTCACATAGCACACTTTGTTGGCGCCACAGGACCAATCGCATGCCCATACATGAGGGTCAGCGCATATAGCTCTGACACGGCCCTGCAGCACCCTACCCCGTCTCACATTACGGAGGAGTCGATCGCAACCGACTAATGAACCGCAGTTCTATATAATATTTATATACCTGATCGGTCTTTACCAGCCTGGTTAACAGTTGGGATGGTTCTCAACCCATTCAACTGCCCGTATAGTGGACCTTTGTCCTATATAATATTTATATACCTGACCGGTCTTTACCAGCCTGGTTAACAGCCGGTATGGTTCTCAGCCCATCCAACTGCCCGTATAGAGGAACTTAGTCCTATATAATATTTATATACCTGACTGGTCTCTACCAGCCTGGTTAACAGCCGGTACGGTTCTCAGCCCACCCGACTGCCCGTATAGCCCGATTGATCACAACCAAATCGGGGTAACATGCACACATAACACAAAGCAAGCACATGCAACCCACATTAACACATTGGGAAGGGGGAGAAAACGTATAACAAAACCTATGCGTGATCCTTCACATACTAAGAATAGTCCTAAGGGGTTCATACTCCTTTCACCTAGGTCAGCGGGATACCAATTCAACTAGCATGCAATATATAAAACTCATACAACCTTCGAACGGTACCCGAAACATCAAACTAGACATAGGCACGATAGACGGAGTCCGTTGGGACACCACGGGGGTCGGGGAAACATCAAACGGGGAAGTCGGGGTCCCAAGTGTGGGAATTTCCAGCGGGTAGCCGGTGGGTGGGGGGGCCACCCGCCGGTAAACACTGTTCCGGGCAGCGGGTCGCCGGCGGGCAGCTGCCCGCTGCCGGAACTGCTCCTTTTTTACCGCGGGTAGGTGGCGGGTCCCCTACCCCCACCTACCCCCCACTGACTCATTAACACCAAAAACGCCCCGGGAACCTTCGTCGAACCCGAGACTATGCTTAGACACTTTCAAACGCAATTGATAACACACGTACACAATTTAACGGATCAAAATCAAGAATCAAACGGCACATAACCTATCATGCTTTTCTAGACCTAATAAACACCCAATCATGTGAAATCCCACCCAATATACCAAGAATAATACCATACGAATTCCACGATATAACCTAGGGTTCTAATTATTTTTAATCCAACAAGAATACGATTCGTCTTCTAATTACAAGATTCGGTAAGAATATCACATAAGCATCAAGAACGCCAACAAGAACAGCAACCTAGGGTTCTAATTACTTTTATATCAACAAGAATACGGTCCGCCTTCTAATTACAAGATTCGGTACAAATAACACATAAGCACCATGAACGCCATACAATTATCAATAACACCATATAATCATTAAGAACTCCACATAATCGTTAAGAACACCATGGTTATCAAGAATCTCCCGATGTCAAGATCACCCATGGAATTATCCCATCAATCATCAATAATAACATCACAAATCATCAATACACAATAATATGGGGAAAACCTACGGGGGAAATCATAACTATGAAAATAGGTTTTGTTGAGACATGGGTTACCTCTTAGCCTTAAATAATTCCTCGGCTATGAAGGGTCTTTCTTTAAGCTTTCTTGCTTTCTTGATTTCTTCTAGGGGGATTCTTGGAGCTCTTTGGGGTGGTGGGCGTTATTCTTGTGGTGGGGGTTTCTAGGTGCCCCTTACGTCCCCTATTTATATATTTAGGAGTCCTAGTTAGGAACTAATATTATGGGCTTGCTAATTCTATTTCTTTTGGGACTAAGGATTGGGTTTAGGGATAAGGGCCCGTGGACTATGGTGGGCCTTCCTAATTAATTATTGTGATTTAATTCTTTCTTTTGGGTAATTGATTAAATGATTTAATTGATCTTAGGGGTCGTAACACGGGGTGTTACACTCTCCCCCCCTTATCGGGAAGCTTCGTCCCCGAAGCTTGGTTCTTGCCGAGTGACTTTCTCTTAGTTACCTGGTGTGAAAAGTTCGGGGTAGCGTTCCCTCATTGTGTCTTTGAGCTCCCACGTTGCTTCCTCGGTCCCATGGTTGGTCCAGAGGACTTTCACCATTTCTATGGCTCGGCGACAGGTGTTTCTTGTCTTGGTGTCCAGGATCCTCACGGGTCTTTCTTCGTATACTAGTGACTCGTCGAGGTTCACGACCTCAGGTTGAAGCACGTGGCTCGGGTCGTGTACGTATTTCTTTAGCTGGGATATGTGGAATACGTTGTGTACTCGTTCTATTTCGACGGGTAGGGCGAGGCGGTAGGCTAGGTTCCCAACTTTTTCTATGATTTCATAGGGGCCGATAAATCGAGGGCTGAGCTTTCCTTTCCTTCCGAATCTCATCACCCCTTGTGTGGGCGAGATTCTCAACCAGACCTTGTCCCCGGTGTTGAACTCGGCTTGTTTCCTCTTTAGGTCGGCATAGGACTTCTAGCGGTCCTGGGCAGCCTTCATCCTCTCCCGGATGTGCTTGACCTTGGTGATTGTATCTTGTAGGTGTTGGGGCCCTAGTGTTATTGGGTCGACCATGTCTTCCCAACATAAGGGGGTTCTGCATTTTTGTCCGTATAGAGCTTCGTAGGGTGCCATACGAATGCTCGCGTGGTAGCTGTTGTTGTATGAGAATTCAATAAGGTCTAGGTGTTCCTCCCATGTCCCTTGAAAGTCCAACACGCATGCTCTTAGCATGTCTTCGAGAATCTGAATGGTCCTCTCGGTTTGGCCGTCCGTGGTGGGGTGGAAAGCAGTGCTTAGTTTTAGTTGTGTCCCCAAGGCTAATTGCAGTGATTTCCAGAATTGTGAGAGGAACCTGGAGTCTCTATCGGATACGATGTTTCGGGGAACTCCGTGATACTTCACTACTCGGCTCAAGTAGGCTTGGGCTAGTTGTGTCATTGTCCACGTTTCCTTCATGGCGATGAATCGCGCTGTTTTGGTTAGTCGGTCCACTATGACCCAAATCTTATCCTTGCCGGTCTTCGTTGGGGTAGTCCTCCGACGAAATCCATGGATATGGAATCCCACTCTCCTTGTGGTATCTCAAGTGGTTGTACGAGCCCCTTGGGCTTGCATCGTTCGGCCTTCACCCTTTGGCAATTCAGACACCTGGCCACGAAATCCGCGATTTCCTTTTTCATGTTGGGCCACCAAAACGACCTTTTTACATCTTGGTATAGCTTGTCACCCCCTGGGTGAACTGAATATGGGGAGTTGTGTCCTTCCTCCAAGATTTGTTGCTTCAAGTGGGGGTGCGTTGAGGGCACGCACCACCTACCTTGGTAACGGAGACTTCCGTCTTCGTGTATTTTGAAGGGTCCTTCCTTTCCCTAGGTTAGGTCGAGGCGGATTTTATCTAGTTCCAGATCCTGTTGTTGCCCTATTTTGATTTCCTCGAAGAGAGTAGGTACGACTCGTGTGTTGAACAAGTGGATGTCGGGGTGGTTTTGACCTTGTTTTATTATTTCCAAATTCAGTCTTTGGAAGTCCCTGTACAGTTGGTCCGGTAGGATCCAAGTGGTGTTGAGGGAGTGGTTAGTCTTCCTGCTTAGGGCATCCGCCACCACGTTAGCTTTTCCCTCATGGTATTGGATGTCCAGGTCGTAATCCTTTATGAGTTCTAACCACCTCCGTTGTCTCATGTTTAGGTCTTTCTGGGTGAAGATGTACTTTAGGCTCTTATGGTCCGTGTAAATCTTGCATTGCACCCCGTATAAGTAATGCCTCCAAATTTTTAGTGCGAACTCGATGGCGGCTAGCTCGAGGTCGTGGGTGGGGTAGTTTTCTTCGTGGGTTTTGAGCTGCCTGGATGCGTAGGCTATTACTCGGCCTTTTTGCATTAGCACGCACCCCAACCCCTTCTTGGATGCGTCACTGAAGACCTCGAATCCTTCCTCCCCGGAGGGGATAGCGAGTACGGGTGCCGTGGTTAACTTATCCTTCAATTCTTGAAAGGCCGAGACGCAGTCGTTGTCCCATTGGAAGGGGGTTTCCTTTTTCATGAGTTTGTTGAGGGGTTGGGCTATCCTGGTGAAGTCGGGTACAAATCTCCTGTAGTAGCCCGCCAAGCGTAGGAAGCTTCGGACTTCGGTGAGTGAGCTCGGTGTGGTCCATTCTTTAACGACACGGATTTTGGCGGGGTCCACCTTAATCCCTTCCTTGGTTCTCACGTGACCCAGGAAGGCTACGCTGTCTTTCCAAAATTCGCATTTAGAGAACTTGGCGTATAGTTGGTGCTCCCTTAGAGTTTGCAGGGTTATGCGGAGGTGTCTTTCATGTTCTTCCTTGTTTCGGGAGTAGACTAGGATTTCGTCAATGAATACAATGACGAAGTCATCCAAGTGGGGTTGGAATACTCGGTTCATGAGGTCCATGAATATGGCAGGCGCGTTGGTGAGTCCGAAGAGCATTACGGTGAATTCATAGTGACCGTAACGTGTCCGGAAGGCTGTTTTCTGAATGTCCGGCTTGGCCACCTGTATTTGGTGATACCCGGATCTTTAGATCAATCTTTGAAAATACCCCTGCCCCTTTAAGTTGGTCGAACAAGTCGTCGATTCGGGGAAGGGGGTACTTATTCTTTATCGTGACTTGGTTAAGTTCCCTATAGTCGATGCATAGGCGCATGCTCCCATCCTTCTTTTTAACAAACAACACTGGCGCTCCCCATGGGGAGGTGCTAGGACGGATGTAGCCCTTGTCTAGCAATTCTTGCAGTTGCGTCTTCAGTTCCTTCATTTCTTTTGGTGCTAACCGGTAGGGAGGTTTAGAAATTGGGGCAGCGC
Organism: Ipomoea nil; assembly: GCF_001879475.1. Taxonomy (NCBI): domain Eukaryota; kingdom Viridiplantae; phylum Streptophyta; class Magnoliopsida; order Solanales; family Convolvulaceae; genus Ipomoea; species Ipomoea nil. The sequence goes on along the minus strand of NW_017617864.1, from coordinate 405,026 downwards.
CCGGTACGAGATCTATGGTGAACTCGACTTCTCTGGCTGGGGGTGCCCCGGGGATTTCGTCCGGGAAGACGTCGGTGAATTCGTTTACCACTGGAATGGTTTGTGGTTCGGGGGTTTTGGTGCTGAGGTCCTCGACCGAACATAGGAAGGCCTCGCTTCCCTTGTTTGCGTATTTCTTCATTTTTATCATGTTCACCACTTTGATCCCGGCTTCACGGTGGGTCCCATGATATGATACCCTTTTACCGTTTGGTCCCCGTAGGACCACTTTCCGTTCTCCGCATAGGATTTGTGCTTGGTATTTCCCTAGCCAATCCATGCCTAAAATCACCTGTACTCCATCCAGTTTGAATCGAATTAAGTTGCTGGGAAATTCCACCCCTTGTATGGTGATCATTATGTTCTCGTACATGCGGTCGCATCCTAGGATTTCGCCGGAGGCCACTTTGACCTGGAGTCGGACCTTGGTGCTGGTGTTGAGGCCGAGCTGAGTGGCAAACTCGGTTGCTATAAACGAGTTGGTAGCCCCCGAGTCAAATAACACTGTGGTGGGGGTGGCGTGTACTAGGAAGGTTCCGGAGACTATGTTGCTATCCCCAATTTTGGCTTTGCTTAGAGTAAGGATTCTTCCTTGAGTGGTTGGCGCTGTGACTTGGCGAGGTGAGGCGGCCCTGGGGTTTTTAAGGCCGCGGGTGGGGTTCATGTGATTTCCTTTTGTTTCCCAGGCGTGTTTCCCGGGGTTGGTTTGGCACTTGTTGTAGTTGGGACGCCTTGGCATAGGCCTCCCCGAGGGTTCCTGGCTCTTGTGTGGCCAGGGCTTTTTGATATTCGGGGTCAAGGCCTGTTATGAACCTTTCGATCCTGATCCTTTTGGTGGGTACTAGCTCGGGGATGAGGCGAGCCAGTCGGTGGAATTGTTGGTAGTATTTCGTCAACGATGTTGCACCTTGTCTTAGGTGGAGGAATTCTTCGTATATGGTGGCTCTTAGGTGGTTGGGATAGAATTGTTCTCGTAGCCGCGTTTTTAGGGTTTCCCAGTTGAATCCGGGGTCTTGTTCGCAGGTGGGTCCTTCGTGAGCCCACCAGGTGTCGGCCTCGTGTCTGAAGTAGAAGGAGGCCATTCTTACTTGGTGGCCCTCGGGGCATTTAGTTGCCTTGAATATCTTGTCGAAAGTCCCGATCCACTCCTCGAGGGTCGTGGGGTCTTCGTTTCCTGAGAGGGTGGGTGGTTGGTGTGTCGAGACTTGGTGGTGGATCTCCAAGTTCTCGTTTGGTAAAGGTTGGCAACGGTAGTACTTAGTGCCTGGGCAATTTGGGCCAGGCGTTGCAGATTCTGAGTCAGGAATTCCTCAGTGGGGAGTTTCGGTGTTCCTACCTGTCTTCTTCTCGGTGCCATCCTGGAGTTCATAGGTCGATGTTATTTTGCGTCCTTACCTTGATGCAATAAGCGAAGGGGGGAGTTTCTTTAAGTTAGAGAGGGATAAAGTGAGGAGAGGTTATGTGTAGGTTTCACAATCTCACCACGCATCCTAAGATTCCTAAATCCTATGTTCCTAAGTACATAGTGTTTAAGCTTAATGTCCTAAGGTCTGATCTTAAGAGTCTTATCCTAGGGTCAACTTTAGGCTCTGATACCAACTGTAACACCCCAGATTTTCAAGATATTTAAAACTCACAAAGTAAAGGTGAAATCTCATTAAATCCCAAAACATAATACAAGAGTGCGGGGTGCTATGCCACACCTGAGCTAGAGAACTCAGGTGCACAGGCTAACTAACTAATATCCTCAATAATGTAAATGCATAAACATGGCACGCAGGCCGAAAGGGAAACTATCTATTTCTACGTCCCCAAGTTCTAGCGCGCTCCAGTGACTTATTCTTCTGTGCATGAAAGCCAAATATATCTGTTCAGCGAGAGATGCTGGTAACCCACTCCAACGCGTTGAAATACAATACGTATAGATATATATATATAGATATATGAAAAGTCATTTTGAACATGAGGATATCTCCTACGAACTCTAGCTTTTAAAACCGGGAATGACTCGACAGATAAATCCCAGCATAAATCCCATCGTCACATTCCCCAATATACTCATAAACACAACTCATCCATTTCTCTTCACATAGCACACTTTGTTGGCGCCACAGGACCAATCGCATGCCCACACATGAGGGTCAGCGCATATAGCTCTGACATGGCCCCGCAGCACCCTACCCCGTCTCACATTAAGGAGGAGTCGATCGCAACCGATTAATGAACTGCAGTTCTATATAATATTTATATACCTGACCGGTCTTTACCAGCCTGGTTAACAGTTGGGATGGTTCTCAACCCATTCAACTGCCCGTATAGTGGACCTTTGTCCTATATAATATTTATATACCTGACCGGTCTTTACCAGCCTGGTTAACAGCCGGTATGGTTTTCAGCCCATCCGACTGCCTGTATAGTGGAACTTAGTCCTATATAATATTTATATACCTGACCGGTCTCTACCAGCCTGGTTAACAGCCGGTATGGTTCTTAGCCCACCTGACTGCCCGTATAGCCCGATTGATCTCAACCAAATCGGGGTAACATGCACACATAACACATAGCAAGCACATGCAACCCACATTAACACATTGGGAAGGGGGAGAAAACGTATAACAAAACCAATGCGTGATCCTTCACATACTAAGAATAGTCCTAAGGGGCTCATACTCCTTTCACCTAGGTCAGCGGGATACCAATTCAACTAGCATGCAATATATAAGACTCATACAACCTACGAACGGTACTGTTCCTTTTTTACCGCGGGTAGGTAGCGGGTCCCCTACCCCCACCTACCCCCCACTGACTCATTAACACCAAAAACGCCCCGGGAACCTTCGTGGAACCCGAGACCATGCTTAGACACTTTCAAACGCAATTGATAACACACGTACACAATTTAACGGATCAAAATCAAGAATCAAACGGCACATAACCTATCATGCTTTTCTAGACCTAATAAACACCCAATCATGTGAAATCCCACCCAATATACCAAGAATAATACCATACGAATTCCACGATATAACCTAGGGTTCTAATTATTTTTAATCCCACAAGAATACGATTCGTCTTCTAATTACAAGATTCGGTAAGATATCACATAAGCATCAAGAACGCCAACAAGAACAGCAACCTAGGGTTCTAATTACTTTTATATCAACAAGAATACGGTTCGCCTTCTAATTACAAGATTCGGTACAAATAACACATAAGCACCATGAACGCCATACAATTATCAATAACACCATATAATCATTAAGAACTCCACATAATCGTTAAGAACACCATGGTTATCAAGAATCTCCCGATGTCAAGATCACCCATGGAATTATCCCATCAATCATCAATAATAACATCACAAATCATCAATACACAATAATATGGGGAAAACCTACGGGGGAAATCATAACTATGAAAATAGGTTTTGTTGAGACATGGGTTACCTCTTAGCCTTAAATAATTCCTCGGCTATGAAGGGTCTTTCTTTAAGCTTTCTTGCTTTCTTGATTTCTTCTAGGGGGATTCTTGGAGCTCTTTGGGGTGGTGGGCGTTATTCTTGTGGTGGGGGGTTTCTAGGTGCCCCTTAAGTCCCCTATTTATATATTTAGGAGTCCTAGTTAGGAACTAATATTATGGGCTTGCTAATTCTATTTCTTTTGGGACTAAGGATTGGGTTTAGGGATAAGGGCCCGTGGACTATGGTGGACCTTCCTAATTAATTTTTGTGATTTAATTCTTTTTTTTTGGTAATTGATTAAATGATTTAATTGATCTTAGGGGTCGTAACACGGGGTGTTACAGGTCGATCGCAACCGACCGATGAACCGCAGCTCATCATAATGTTTGATCGCAACCAAACAGTGAACCGCAGCCCAAGAGAATGTCATCTGACCGCAGCCAGGAAATATGAACCGCAGCTCATGTAGAAACGTTTGATCGCAACCAAACGGTGGACCGCAGCCCAAGAGTGTAAATCTGACCGCAGCCAGCTTCTGAACCGCAGCTCAGGAATAACCAATCCGATCGCAACCGAATTGGGGTATCATGCACACATAACACATAGCAAGCACATGCAACCCACATTAACATATTGGGAAGGGGGAGAAAGCGTATAACGAAACCTATGCGTGATCCTTCACAAACTAAGAATGGTCCTAAGGGGTTCATACTTCTTCCACCTAGGTCAACGGGATACCAATTCAACTAGCATGCAATATATAAGACTCATTAACCTACGAACGGTACCCGAAACATCAAACTAGACACGGCACGATGAACGGAGTCCGTTGGGACACCACGGGGATCGGGGATACATCAAACGGGGAAGCCGGGGTCCCGAATGGGGGAGATTTCCAGCGGGTAGCCGGTGTGTGGGGGCCACCCGCCGGCTGCCCGCCGGTAAACACTGTTCCGGGCAGCGGGTCGCTGGCGGGCAGCTGCCCGCTGCCGGAGACGCCCCTTCTGGCCGCGAGTAGGTGGCGGGTCCCCTACCCCCCACTGACTCTTTTTCACCAAAAACGCCCCGGGAACCATTGTGGAACCCAAAACCATGCTTAGACACTTTACAACGCAATTAACGATCAACACGTAGACAATTAACGGATCAAATACGAGAAACGTACGACACATAACCTATCATGCTTTTCTAAACATAATTGACACCCAAACATGCGATTTCCCCACCCGATATACCAAGAATAATATCATACGATACAACCTAGGGTTCTAATCACTTTTATACCAACAAGAATACGATTCGTCTTCTAATTACAAGATTCGGTAAGAATATCACATAAGCATCAAGAACATTACACAAGCATCAAGAACGCCAACAAGAACATCAACCTAGGGTTCTAATTACTTTTACATCAACAAGAATACGGTTCGTCTTCTAATTACAAGATTCAGTACAAATAACACATAAGCATCAAGAGCGCCATACAATTATCAAGAACAACATATAATCATCAAGAACTCCACATAATCGTTAAGAACACCATAATTATCAAGAATCTCCCGATATCAAGATCACCCATGGAATCATCAATCATCAATAATAACATCACAAATCATCAATACACAATAATATGGGGAAATCCTGTGGGGGAAATCATAACTATGAAAATAGGTTTTGTTGAGACATGGGTTACCTCTTAGCCTTAATTAATTCCTTGGCTACGAAGGATCTTTCTTTAAGCTTTCTTGATTTCTTCTAAGGGGATTCTTGGAGCTATTTTGGGGTGGTGGGCGTTATTCTTGTGGTGGGGATTCTAAGTGCCTCCTTGTGTTCCCTAATTACTATAGGTTAGCTAACTCTATTTCTTTTGGGATTAAGGATTGGGTTTAGGGATAAGGGCCCATGGACTATGGTGGGCCTCCCTAATTAATTGTTGTGATTTAATTCTTTCTCTTAGATGATTAATTAAATGATTTAATTGGTTTTAGGGGTCGTAACACGGGGTGTTACACTCTCCCCCCCCTTACAAGGGGGCTTCGTCCTCGAAGCCCGGTGCGTTAATCCATTCTTTCACCCCTAGGCATCTTGCGTTTGGGCCTTCTGGTTAGGAATGTGGCCCCACGTTTCGCCTTAGTCGGGGTAGACTGGATTTCTGGTGGTGTTGTGATAGAAGGGTTTTGGGTCTACCTCGGTTTCCTGCGCTGGAACTGGATGCCCCACGAGTGCCTAAGGCGGCCTCGGTCGTTGCTACCCTCTGATCGAGTGCGCGCGTGGTGCGAATTAAGGATGAGAACCCTTCTTCCATGATTTGGTTCTGTCGGTTGAGTTGTGCGAGAATGCGCTCATTGACCGAACCCTCGTTTTGTCCCCTCGGGTCCCCTCCTGACCGTGGGTGCACTGACGGGTTAGGCCCGTCATCCTCCTCCTGTTCCTCATTTCCCTCCGAGCCCCCACAATCTTGCATGGCTCGCTTGAGCTTCTTGTTGGAGACGTCCAACCGGTCAACCAATTCTCTCCGCTCTTCCTCGGGTTTTTGGCAAATTTCTTCGAGGGTGAGGTAATGTCCCCCTTCGGTGTAGTAGATGTCGTTGCGGCGGAGGTTTTGGGCATTGAAAACCATGCCATTGGCGGTCTTGACCTCGGTGTGGCTTAGGTCCACCCCTTTCTTTTCCATGATCCAACTTAGGATCATCCCGTAGGGTAGACTAAGCCGGTTGTTTGTCTTGCAGAATTCCATGTGCTTTAGCATGAGTGCCGGCAGGTTGAACTTGATTTTATGTTTCAAGAGATAAGCAAAGGTGCACTCTAGGCTCCCTACGTCCTTGCTTTTATTATTGGTGGGCAAGAGGCTATCGGTTACAATCATAACCAATATCTTTTGCTCCGCCGATAGCCACTTCCGGTTTGGCCGTGTGGCCGAGGTGAACCCGTCCTCCTTCCCGAGTAGGTACCCGAGGTAATCCTTGTATCCCGTAGTTTGGGTATCAATCCACCCCTTTCGGTCATAGTTAGACACACCCGTGGTGGTCAATTTTAAGAGCTTGGCCAGTCGGCCCTCGGAAAGCACAATTTCCTTGCCACGGACCTTGGTGGTGATTTCTACCTTGTCGCCTCGTTTGGTGGCCACAAGGTTTTGGTAGAATTCTTTCACCAAGTCGGGGTATGTATCCCTTTGATGGCGAGGTAAGTGTCTAAGAGCCCTTGATGTTTAAGCATGTCAACCAATTCCGGAGAGAATTGGTCGGGTTCAAGTGCTTTACCTCCGATTACGGTGAAATCGGCATTGCTCCACTCCGGGGTGCGGATTCCGAGGGGTTTCTTTGGCATTGTGGTGCTCGTTTGTTGGTGACGTTTTCTGGCGATTCCTTTTCCGGCGAGACGGCGGTGGTTTCCGGCGAGTTTTCCGGTGAATTCCCGGTGGCAGTTTTTCTTTGTTTTCGCGGGAGACGTCGGCGAGCGGCGTTCTGGCGTCGGTCCGTCGAGGGGAGGCGACGGCGTGCTGGTGGCGACAGCCTCGTGCGTTCGGCGTTACGTGGCAGCGGGTTGCTGCCGAGTGCGTCGTGGGCGACGGGGGCGGTCCGCTGGGGCGGTGGCGCGGCGGCGTGGCGCTGGCGGGCGGTGTTCGGCCGGCGGTGGAGATTCATTAGCGGTGGCGTTGGGTGGTCGCCGGGTTCTTTGGGTGGGGCAGTGTGGTGTGAGAGGGGGAAGGGAATAATGGGGAAGGAGAAGGGGATGAAGAAGAAGAAGGAGAAGGGTTTTTGATTTGGGGGTTTTGTGGGTTTTAGGGATTTGGAGAGGTTTAACAAGGGGGTGTTCCCTTGTGGTTTCAAGAGACACTCATGGGCTAGTAGTTAGAGCTTTAACTTGTAGAGGAGAGGTCCAAGGTTTCATTCCTAACGGTAACATTAAATATTTATTGATGGTGTGGTCCTTGTCTTTTTCCTTATTTTGTCCTTTAGTGGGGGAAGGGTTGGGTTGGTGATATAACTTGTGTTTTACCTCTGTGGTGGAATCGAAATTCGACCAAAAATCTTTATTCATAATAATTCCGAAATAGCTAAGCTAAGTAAGTGGTTTTTACGACAAGGGGGGGTGGTTACAAGGGGGTGTGACGGCTTATCCTAGACAGTATTCGCTTTCTTGATTTTCTTCCGCGGGGTCCGCATGGTCCTCGTCTTCCGGGATTGGAGTTCCTTCTCCGAGGTCCTCCTCGTTTCCAAGGTTGGCCTGAGTGTGGCTCATAACAAATATTTTTCCGGGAGCGCCGTAACTCCCTTGATGACCGGTGCCCCCGTGTTGACCCACGGCGGTGGGGCGTAGCCTTTGGGGTCGAGTGCACTGGAAGGCCTTGTGTCCTTCCTCTCCGCAATTGAAGCATCGCCAGGGGTTGCCCATGCAATCCTTGCCTCTATGGCTTTTGTTGCATTTCGGGCAAGGGTAGCTTCTTGGATTAGCTTCATTGTTCCCCAGGGGCGGTCTTTGATTGGCCGGATTGTTCGATCTTGCGCTGGTGTCGTTTCTCGTGCCCCACTCCCGGTGTTTCTCCTTCGTATTTGTTCCTGAACTCCGGGTTGGAGTAGTTGGATTCGATAGAGATTTGCGGCACTGGAGTAAGCCTCATTGAGGGTCTGAGGCCTGCTTACCACTAGTGCCTTCCGGGCTTCGAAGTTGAGGCCCGATACGAATCTTTCTATTTTGGTCACCTCGGTGGGGACTAGCTCTGGCGCGAAGCGCGCCAGCTCGAGGAATCGTTTATGGTATTCCATGACGGTGGCCGTTCCTTGTTTCAGATGGAGAAACTCTTCGTACATGGATGCTTTCACGTGGGTTGGATAAAATCGTTCTCGTAGTCGTGTCTTGAGGCTCTCCCAGTTGAATCCCTGTTCTTGTCGGTAAGTGGGCCCCTCGTGGATCCACCAGAGATCGGCCTCGTGTCCGAAGTAGAACGAGGCTATCTCTACGCGACGTCCCTCCGGGCATTCTACTACTCCTAGAATCTTGTCAAGGGTCCGGATCCATTCTTCTAGGACCGCGGGGTCTTCTTCTCCTGAGAACGTTGGTGGTCGGTGGTTTGAAACTTGTCGGGCGATGTCTGAGTTTGCGTTTGATGGAGGCGGTGGGGGCCTATTGTTGCGAAGGGCTACGTCACTTAGTGCCTGCGCGACTTGCGTTAGTTGTTGTAAGGTCTGGGTCAAGGGATCGTCAGTGGCGGGCTCTGGGGTCCTTGATTGTCTTCTGTTTGGGGCCATGCTATCGTCTTTCTGGTCAGCGTTTATAAGAACGTTAAGTTAGAGTTCGATGCACTTCTTATGAAGTGATAAGTGGGGGAGGGCTTTAGAATGGGAAGGGTAAAGTGCGGGGAATTATGTGTAGGTTTCACAATCTCACTGCGCGTCCTAAGATTTCCGAGTCCTATGTTCCTAGGTACCTAGAGTTCAAGCCTAATGTCCTAAAGTCCGGTCTTAAGAGTCTTTTCCTAGGGTCAAACTTAGGCTCTGATACCAACTGTAACACCCCAGATTTTCAAGACATTTAAAACTTATATAACAAGGATAACGTCTCATTAAATCCCAAAGTATAACATAAGCGTACGGGGTGCTATGCCACACCTGGGCTAGAGGACCCAGGTGCACAGGCTATTTAACTAATATCCTCCAAAATATAAATGCATAACATGGCACGCAGGCCGAAAGGGAAACTACTCTACTTCTACGCTCCAATCTAGCGCGCTCCAGTGCTCTAATCCTCTGTGCCTGAAAGCCAAATATATCTGTTCAGCAAGAGATGCTGGTAACCCACTGCAACGCGTTGAAATACAATACATATAGGGATATATATATAGATATACGAAAACCATTTTGAGCATGAAGATATATACTACGAACTCTAGCTTTTAAAACCGGGAATGACTCGACAGATAAGGCAAGACACAAGCAACAGTTATAACAAGCGTATACAATCCACAACAGGCAAGACAGATAAGGTTAAGCACAATTAATAATCATAACCCAACATAAACAATCCCCAGCATAAATCCCATAGTCACATCCCCAAGACATTCATAACAACAACTCATCCGTATTTCATCACATAGCACACTTTGTTGGCGCCACAGGACCAATTGCATGCCCATACATGAGGGTCAGCGCATATAGCTCTGACACGGCCCTGCAGCACCCTGCCCCGTATCGCAACACGGAGGGGTCGATCGCAACCAACCGATGAACCGCAGCTCATCATAATGTTTGATCGCAACCAAACAGTGGACCGCAGCCCAAGGGAATGTCATCTGACCGCAGCCAGGAAATATGAACCGCAGCTCATGTAGAAACGTTTGATCGCAACCAAACGGTGGACCGCAGCCCAAGAGTGTAAATCTGACCGCAGCCAGCTTCTGAACCGCAGCTCAGGAATAACCAATCCGATCGCAACCGAATTGGGGTATCATGCACACATAACACATAGCAAGCACATGCAACCCACATTAACACATTGGGAAGGGGGAGAAAGCGTATAACGAAACCTATGCGTGATCCTTCACATACTAAGAATGGTCCTAAGGGGTTCATACTTCTTCCACCTAGGTCAACGGGATACCAATTCCACTAGCATGCAATATATAAGACACATTAACCTATGAACGGTACCCAAAACATCAAACTAGACACGGCACGATGAACGGAGTCCGTTGGGACACCACGGGGATCGGGGATACATCAAACGGGGAAGCCGGGGTCCCGAATGGGGGAGATTTCCAGCGGGTAGCTGGTGGGTGGGGGCCACCCGCCGGTAAACACTGTTCCGGGCAGCGGGTCGCTGGCGGGCAGCTGCCCGCTGCCGGAGACGCCCCTTCTGGCCGCGGGTAGGTGGCGGGTCCCCTACCCCCCACTGACTCTTTTTCACCAAAAACGCCCCGGGAACCATTGTGGAACCCGAAACCATGCTTAGACACTTTACAACGCAATTAACGATCAACACGTAGACAATTAACGGATCAAATACGAGAAACGTACGGCACATAACCTATCATGCTTTTCTAAACATAATTGACACCCAAACATGTAATTTCCCAACCCGATATACCAAGAATAATATCATACGATACAACCTAGGGTTCTAATCACTTTTATACCAACAAGAATACGATTCGTCTTCTAATTACAAGATTCGGTAAGAATATCACATAAGCATCAAGAACATCACACAAGCATCAAGAACGCCAACAAGAACATCAACCTAGGGTTCTAATTACTTTTACATCAACAAGAATACGGTTCGTCTTCTAATTACAAGATTCGGTACAAATAACACATAAGCATCAAGAGCGCCATACAATTATCAAGAACAACATATAATCATCAAGAACTCCACATAATCGTTAAGAACACCATAATTATCAAGAATCTCCCGATATCAAGATCACCCATGGAATCATCAATCATCAATAATAACATCACAAATCATCAATACACAATAATATGGGGAAATCCTACGGGGGAAATCATAGCTATGAAAATAGGTTTTGTTGAGACATGGGTTACCTCTTAGCCTTAATTAATTCCTTGGCTACGAAGGATCTTTCTTTAAGCTTTCTTACTTTCTTGATTTCTTCTAAGGGGATTCTTGGAGCTCTTTTGGGGTGGTGGGGCGTTATTCTTGTGGTGGGGATTCTAAGTGCCTCCTTGTGTTCCCTATTTATATATCTAAGAGTCTTACTTAGGCCTAATTACTATAGGTTTGCTAACTCTATTTCTTTTGGGATTAAGGATTGGGTTTAGGGATAAGGGCCCATGGACTATGGTAGGCCTCCCTAATTAATTGTTGTGATTTAATTCTTTCTCTTAGGTGATTAATTAAATGATTTAATTGGTTTTAGGGGTCGTAACACGGGGTGTTACAAAACTGTCCTCATCCAATTGTCAGTAAGCATCAAGATAGTAACACTACCAAAAGCCCATCCAAAGAAGCTGGAGAAAAGTACAAGAGAAATGACAAGCCAGAATCATCGAACTCCAGAAACGAAAGAAGAAGGAAAGCTATGGTAGTAACCAAAACATCTGACAATATTGAAGCCGAAAGCAGTTCCTCAAGCTCAAGTTCGAATGATGACAATACTGAAGAAGAAAAAGGGCTGCTGTGTCTGTTCAGCCAAGAGTCAGATGAGCTATGCCTTATGGCCAATGATGATGAGGTAACTTCACAATCATCCTCTTGTTATTCAGGAGAGTCTAGTTCTGTAAGGAGTCAAGCTTCCAATGAATCAGTTACCAAAATGATGAGGGAGTTCAAAATAATCAAAAACACATACTCTAAATTGAAAGAGGAGAACTCTCGGCTTATGATTAGCTACAATGCACTAAGGCAAGTTCGAATTGAGAACATAAAGCTAGTCATTGCTAAGAAGCAACTTGAGGAAAATGTTCTCGCTCTGAAAGAGCATGTACAGAAAGAGAAAAGAGGGAGCAACAATTACGTGAAACCTTGAATTCATTCAACAATTCGTCCAAACTAATGGACCAAACGGTGAACGGATCAAGATTGCTCGGGGAAAGAACGGGAATTGGTTTTGACCCCAGCTCCTCTTCACAAACCGGCTTGAACAAATCCACTAATGCTTACTCTCATGAGAGTTTTCAATCAGCATTTGTTCAAAGCCCTACCCAGATGTCTGAGCCTATCACGAAAGATAACAGTATTGCTATGCCACAATCGACAGGCCAACCGAAAGGAACGGCTGTACAACGAATTGTGGAACCTAAAATTGAAAAATCCTTCAAAGACAATCCTAGACATAGATATGTCAAAAGGAATAGACCACATGGCAATGGACAAAATCTACACCATAAAAAGGGTCAGCCTTATAAGGATATTCAATCTAGGAAAATGTCGAATGTCAACCAGAGGCAATATCGTCCAAAGTTTACACAAAAGAATCCTACTCAAGGAATCCCGAGAAATGGACAAAACAGACAAAACAAAAGATCCTTCAAAAGATCTGAATATGGCAATGGATGGACTGGGCCATCAGAGGAAGATTGGTTTGTTTACCCAGAACCTCTATCAAGAGAAGAATTTGAGAAAATACATCTGCGTAAACAAACTAATTATTTCAAGCAGTATCACAATCCTCCGGAAGAATACTTTCGAGAGAGATACAATGCTAAAACATTTGCAAAGATCAGTTATGATTATCGTACATCTAATGGATATAGAGGACCAAGGATGAGTCAAGGAAACTCTAGGTTCATGTGGGTCCCAAAGTTGACATCTAACCCTCAATAACCCGTAACTCAAGGGGTACCTAAAAATGTATAATCTATCTTGCAGGATAAACAAGTCATATGGTATGTTGATAGTGGATGCTCAAGACATATGACTGGTGACAAAGAAATGTTGAGCAACTTTAAAGAAGTTGACGGACCCAAAGTTATCTTTGGAGGCGAAACTAGTGGCAAAACTCGTGGAACAGGAGACATCATCAAAAAGGGAATAACTATCCAAGATGTATCATACGTTGAATGGCTAAAATTCAATCTTCTAAGAACAAGTAAATTTTGTGACAAAGGCTACAAAGTTGAATTCTCAAAAAACAAATGCAGTGTAATCAGCACGAGAGATGGTTAAACTGTGCTAACAGACCAACGAAAGAAAAACATGTGTTTCATTCACAACAATGGGAAGAATCATCTGAAAGCTTTCGACGAAAGAGCGGACGAAGGATTGTTCATGGGCTATTCCTCAGTAAGTAAGGCTTTCAGAATTCTGAACAAAAGAACAATGGTTATCGAGGAATCCATACATGTCAAGTTCGACGAAAAATCTGAAAAAAATCCTAGTGGAATTAAATCATCTATCAATCCGAATCAAAGCTCTCAAGAACCAAACGAAGAAGAAATTTCAGACGATGAAGATATTCTATCCTCCTACACGAGATATCAGTTGAAGCCCTCTGAAGCCGAAGCTTTAGCTCAAGAAGGTGACGGCATGCAACAGAATACTCTTGATATCCAAACAACATCTGAACCCATGATTTACGTTGAGCTACCCTATATTCCTGAGATGGACGTACAAAATCAGCAAAGTTCGTTTGAACCTGATCTTAGATGGTTAAGAGATCACCCTCCTGATCAAGTCATAGGAAATATCCAAGAAGGAGTAAGAACTCGGGCTAACGTTCATGAAAATATGATGGCATGTTTCTTATCTCAAATAGAACCAAAATCCATAGAAGAAGCTCTGAGTGATCCTGACTGGGAGATAGCCATGCAAGAAGAGCTTCATCAATTTGAACGAAACAATGTATGGGAACTTGTTTCAAGACCAACACATCAAAACGTCATTGGAACCAAATGGGTTTTTAGAAACAAAATGAGTAAAGATGGACTTATTATTAGGAACAAAGCTCGTCTTGTTGCTAAAGGCTACTGTCAAGAAGAAGGAATTGATTTTGAAGAAACCTTCGCCCCCGTAGCTAGACTTGAAGTTATTCGAATGTTTCTAGCATCTGCAGCATACAAAGACTTCAAAGTCTATCAAATGGATGTCAAAAGTGCATTCTTAAATGGACTTCTTGAAGAAGAAGTATATGTTGAGCAACCACCAGGTTTTGCTATTGATTGTGGACAAGAAAAAGTCTATCATCTCAAAAAGACCCTATATGGATTAAAGCAAGCTCCACGAGCTTGGTATGATACACTCTCATATTTTCTTATCAACTGTGGCTTCACGAAAGGAGCTGTTGATAAAACGCTCTTTCGTATCAAAAACAATGATCATATCCTACTAGTTCAAATCTATGTTGATGACATCATATTTGGAAGTACAAATCCAGATTTATGTGAAAAATTCTCCAACCTTATGCAAGGCAAATTTGAGATGAGCATGATGGGAGAATTAAACTATTTTCTCGGCTTGCAAGTTAAGCAATGTCCGGAAGGGATATTCATCAATCAAGCCAAGTATACGAAGGACTTAATTCGCAAATTTGGCATTGATGGAAAGTCCTTTGTTAAAATCCCTATGAGCACATCCCTGAGATTGGATGTTGATAATGAGGGAAAATATGTTGATCAAAAGAACTTTCATGGGATCATCGGGTCACTTCTCTACCTTACAGCCAGCAGGCCCGATATTTCTTCTGCAGTTGGTGTATGTGCACGATTTCAATCAAAAACGAAAGATAGGCATCTAAGTGCTGCTAAGAAAATCTTAAGATACCTAAAGGGAACCCAAAGTGTAGGACTTTGGTACCCGAAAGGAAATTCTTTTGATCTTATTGGGTATTCAGATGCTGATTTTGCTGGTTGTAGAATTGACCGAAAGAGTACCTCAGGAACCTGCCAGTTCCTAAGGGGAAGACTTGTATCTTGGTTCAGCAAAAAGCAAAACTCTATTGCAACTAGCACTGCTGAAGCTGAATACATTGCAGCTGGCAGCTACTGTGCACAGATATTATGGATGATCCATCAGTTAAAAGATTATGGAGTAACAGCACGAGAAGTGCAAATTAAGTGTGACAATACAAGTGCAATTGCAATCACGCACAATCCTGTTTCGCACTCTCACACAAAACATATTGATATCAAGTATCACTTTATTCGTGACCATGTTGAGAAAAAGAACATATCTCTTGTATATGTTAATACTGATGATCAATTGGCAGATATACTCACGAAACCACTATGTGAGAATAGATTTGCTACACTTCGACATGAGATTGGAATGATTGAGTTGACATAACTCGTTGGCGTGTTAAGAAGTGTAAAAGACTAGAGATTCCTGAAATGATTCCATAAAGCATATCTTGGGAAGACAAAAAGGAAGCAACATATCCAATGTGTCACGCAATAAATCTCGAGCTATATAAACGGACAAGGGATGGTACAATGAACTCACCCTAACCTCTTATTCTAATTAATTCTGTTCGAGTAATCTGTGATTGCAGGTATGAACACAGAAAATGAAGCAAAAACGACAATCACAGAAAATAAACAAGAAGAAACTGAAATCTTCCATGATCCTCTTGAAGATGAGGGCCTCCTAAACAAATTTCTAGCAAGCTCACAATATCTGCAAAATCTCCTTCGTGATCCAACGGAACACGAATCACATGAATCATTTCACTCGGTTGGCAACACCATAGGTTATGCGAATGTGGACAGTGTGCTAGAAAGGAGTGACAGTTTCGACTACTCACCATCAAGCACTCCTCCGAAAATGCCCTCCCTTCTCAGGTCCACAGCTAGCAGCAAGAAGAAAAAGACCTAACGAATCATCTTAGGTCACTTTGATAAGCTGTGGTTATGTTTATCTTAAATAAATTTCGTGTTTCTATGGTTTATATGTATTATTGAAATCCTATGTCTCGAATTTTCTGATTGCGTCTTTAACACGAAATCTAACACTGTCATCTAAAATCTTATGAACATATCTGCACGCAACCTTTGCACCTATAAATCATAACCGCCTTCAACGAATTTTACTCACAAATCTAGTATTTTAGTGAGTAACACTTGCAGGTATGGATAAGGGCAAAGGAAAGATAGACGAAGCCGAGAAACGAGCTATTCGGCGTGATCACCATCTTCTGGAAGCAAGCAAACTCACAAATGCCACAATCTTGAAACTAGTGGAAGATGGTGATAGGGTTAACGTAACATTCTCCATGCCAAACACGGCTACCCTGAAAGAAAAAGAGATTCTGGACAATACTGTCAACGAATCTTAGGCCAAGAAAGCCTTTTGTCTGGAACAAGCCAAACGTTTGGCAAACGAAAGGAAAATGGTTTTAAAAAGTGAAAACAAGCACTCATCACCCACCTTTCGTTGGTATCCCGTTCCTGAAGCTCCACAAAAGAGTGAGAAATCCTATGAAGACTATACTCTAGTTCACTCTCAGTCACCAATCAACTCGACTATGCCCACCCTCTCTTTAGAGGAACTGGATGAATACGCGAACACGGCAAACTTGCCAGATGTGATTGATGAGTCGACTCGTATGGAGCTTCACATGCCTTATCGTTTTCTTTAAATGTTGTTTAATTATTATCTGTAAGGCTTGGGTACCTCTTCCTGATCTCGTTTAATGCAATTCTCTGTTCTTATTTGCCGTTACTGATTGTCCTCTTGACCTGTTTCTATTATATCAGAAAATATCATTTTTGGTCAAAGATGGAATTATTACACATGCACCATTTCTTAAAGTCTTAATCATGATAATGAATGAATAGGCTCTCATCTGGTTCAAAAACCACGAAGCGATAACTGTTTGATATCTGCATGTTTTGGAATCTGATCTCTGACCTTGGAATCATCATCTTCTTGAAAATATCTGGTCAAAGTCCTTTATGAAATTAATGGTCAGTTGAAGAAATTTATGGCTATTAATTACAGCATTGAATGCTGCATGCAGTTTCGCATCAACATCTCTATTCATCGTGGCTATAAAAGGAGGACCTAGCCTTCTCTATTCCACCATCTCAATCTCCAATATGTATCCTAAAAATCCCTTCACCAGAGGAGATTCTAAAAAGCAAAAATAAATTGCTAAGAAAATCAGGGAAGAGCAAGGAGACCTCTATCCTGGAAACAGTCTTCAAGCTCCCTTAGAAGTCTCTTCTGACAACAAATCATCTCTCTATGATGAAATGGCTGCCTACATTGTTGAATAACCTGAAGACGCTCCTCCAGTAAAAGAGGAAACCCCTACTGTTCTGCCCAATAAATACATTGACAAAGACTACTCTGATTATCTGAAGGAACAACCCAAATGTGAGCCAAACTCGAACGAAGATGGACCTGCTTCGTCTTCAGATTCTAATTTTCTGAGAACTGGGAAGTGGTACAAGAAGATGTGGGAAGAACTTAAAAAGCCAAAAGCCGAGCCAAGCGAGAAAGAAGGAAGGAAGAGAAATTGATCTACCTATTATATATTTCTTATCCTATATCAATCTTCCTTTCTAAGCAATAATATTATTTCAGTTCTAATGGTTCTTACCCGAGTTTACACAAGTGCTGAACAAAACTTTATTTGTTTTGTTTGCATTCACAAATCTCGTTCCTAAACGAATCAAGTCGTACTCTCTTGGAAATGTGTATATTCTCTCAAATTTCGATGGAATATGCGAATTATCTCAGTGTTTAGTCATTCATGGCTACACCTTTTGATGAATCCATCATCTATAAAAAGGACCTCTCGTGGAAAATAGCTTTACACCTCTCATAAGTCTTCAAGTTCGAGATACCATCCTCTCGTTATGGACAAAGGGAAGAAGATGTGTTTTCCAACCAAGGATCTGACTAAGAAAGTTTGATTTGAGATCAATTCTTCTCATGAACTTATCAATTCTCCAAAGGAAGGATCATCCTCTGATGACGGATTCACCAAGGTCTCGAGTCTGTCTAGCTATCTCTCTCTTGTGAAGCTAGCACCACAACTCAAATCTGAAGAGAAATACACAGCAATACATGCTGCTGCTCAAGCAAGGGTCAAAACTGAACTGGATGATATGGAAAAGAGGGGACTCTCTAGAGATGCTATGGGAACTGACCACGAGAAGATTGTGGATTAGGTGTTCGCTCTTCAAATCCTCAAGATGGAACATGCTGAGAATGCCCGAAAGAATAGGGATGACGAAAAATGAAAGCTCGTCCAGCTTAAATCACGAGAGATGCAGTCAAGTGTCTAATATCTATGTTTCGTGTAATAATTATCTCTCGGGCTGTATCATGTCCTTTCGTTGTATGTTCTGTTTGAGTTCACGAAACTTTATTTGTTTCTTGAACTCGTCTCTTCATGTGAAGTAAAATATGTTATATTTCGGATGTGAAGCGTGCTCAAAAAGATACATCTTATCTAGCTCATCTGAATCTTTAATGCACATTTTGAGTGGGCATCGAGTGGCCGAGAAAACCGGTCCACTACCCCATGATCTCTGTCAGATTGATCTGACCCGCATTTAATGCACATACGGGTACTCAAGTGATTTTCTCTCTCCTCTTTAATGAGGAATGATCGAAATTGATCTGCAATTGATCTTATCACATTTTTATCACCAGATCAGTTACCCTTTTAGTGGAATTGGAACCGATTGAATTTCGAAATTCAAACCATCCACAATTCACATGGGTCACCCGTTTTTATCTATACCCTAGAACCTCATCAACCCTACATAAACCAGCCTTATACCATCTTTCATTCTTTTCCCTCATCTTCTCTCTCAAATCCATATTCTCACCAAAATTATCTCAATCTTCTCTCCAATGGCTAAGAAATCCAAAACCACACCCTCTGATGTCGAACCTGAAGAACCATCTACAATGGAGATACCCACCTTCCCAACAGACGACGTTAACTTCATTGAATCACGAACTGGTTTCATAGCTGGTGGCTGTATGTGATGGGTTCTTGGAATATGTCATCGACAGAAGCTTTGGTGATAAAGTTATCGCCCTTCTACAAGAAACTGGTTTGTACAGGTTTGCATTTCATCTCTACACGTTTTGGTTTCCCACAGATGTTACTCATTTCTATCTAAATGCAAGTTTGTCTGCGGATGGACTCACCATATCCTCAAGGGTCAACCAAACGGATGTAACAATCACATCGGAGGACATTCGAGCAGCCTATGAATTTCCTCAACGAGATGAGTCATACAAGCCAAACTTCGCCTTCTACCATTATGATCAGAATGACTTCTACAGATTTATCAAAAACAAACAGACTCCCAGTGTAATCACGTGGCCCTTAAAGAAGAAATGGTTCCGTCTGGACTACGAGTTCACAGTTGATATCTTCAATAAGATCGTAGAGCACAAAACATCGGGCACAGATGACGTGACAAAGGATAAATTGAAAATGTTGCACGCATTTCTCAATGAACACAAAGTAGATTGGTCAAAGGTCATCTTCAACAATCTTATCTATGTCATCACATATCAAAGAACATCCCCTGGCGACACTTCGAAGAAGATGGGGTACGGATTTCTGGTAAGTCATCTCCTTACCACGAAGAATGTCCCTCTCAGAGCAGGAATAAGACCTGGCCAGAAGGCATGTCACATGAAGTACAAGCCCACGGGTTATGACAAGCAAAAAACTCTGGAATTGGAAATACCTTTGGAACTTGTCAAATCCAAACGAAAGTCTAAAAATACGAAGGATTCAGAAGAAGACCAACCGAAGCCCAAAAGAAGGAAGACAGAAAAGAGTTTGTCTCATGTAAAGACGAAAGAGGTCCCTGAAGAGCAACCGACATCTACTCCACCAAAGTCAGCAACAGAGCCTCTGGACGAAGGATCTACCCAAACACCTCCTTTTTCCATCCAAGAATCCAGTAATTATGGAGGATTCCTCTGATGATGATGATAATCTCATTCTCTCCAATCTTGGGCAAATATCAACAGGACGGTTTCGCTCTCCTGTAAAAGAAAAATCTTTTCCCCCTCCTTCGTCAAAGTTGGATGAAAAGACGAAAGAAGAATCTTCCCAGAAGGAAGATAAAACGAAAGAAGTATCTTCCCAGGGGAAGATAAGACGAAGGAAGTATCTTCCCAGGGGGAAGATAAGACGAAAGAAGCATCTTCACAGAAGAAAGATAAGACGAAGACGAAAGAAGCTTCTTCAAAGAAGAAAGAAAAGGCGAAAGGCGCAACTTCTAAGGGGGAAGAGAAGTCGAAATCTTCCAAGAAAAGAAAGCATAGATCTCCCTCATATGCAAATTCTCCAAAAAGCCTCCATCCACAAGAACCCCATTTCAGCAGAGCGAACATTTCCATGTTCGACACAAGAACCTGCTGTCATGGATACGGAGGTCAATCACTTAAGTCTCCCACAAGAACCTGACTTGCCAGAAGAGACGAGAGAAGTGATTGCCAACCCGAATACCCGATTGATGCTTCAACTCTTCCCACCAAAAGATCCCTCCCACAAGAACCTACCCTTGCAGAGCAGGTACCGAGTATTCTGACACAAGAACCAGCATCGGTAGTTGGGGACGAAAGAGTGATCACTGAAAAAGCTGTTGACTCGAAAGCTGTTGTGACACTACCAGAAGCTGCACCAATCCCTGCATCAAGAGATCAACTACTTCGAGAATCAATGGAGAATGATTACAATAGGGTCATGCAATGGTAAAAGTGGCTCACAACTCCATTAGATACTCTCCTTGACACAGCTGAAGCAATGAAGAGAGAAAAAGAATTTGCCTTGGAGTGGATCGGCACGAAAGATGTATATGAAGCACTACGTCTTGAGACGATTCGACGAGTGTACTTCTACAAAGTGACCAATCGCACTCTCGGGAAAGATAAGGCACCCATTTGTATAGAGCTCAACAAGTCTCCTTTGGATCCAGCCTTCGTTGAAGAAATGAAGGAACTTCGTTATGCAATGCTCCTATCCAAAATCAAGACTGACTTAGAGAAATCACACCAAAATGATCCAAATTGCGATGTTAGTGGATCAAAGGACGAAAGTGGCAGAGAAATTGATGAAGCAAATGTTTCCGATGAGAACGAAGAATCTGATGGCAATGAGGAAGAAGAAAAGGAAGAAGACGAGGATGAAGATGCTGATGATGAAGATAATGGCACTGAAGATGCTGATGATGATGATGACTCGGGCAATGATGATGATAACCACAATGGGGGTGACCCAAACTATGACAGTGAATCCCCTCTATTAGTCGGCCCGGACTATAATAACGAACCATCACCCGAAAGATCTTCATCTCAAAACTCATCGACCCAGAGTGATGACAAAAGGGAAGCATCACTGAGGCCTGAAGAAATCTCCAATGCACCTCTTGAAGATTTATCTCGTGCCATCGTCCCCCACATTGATCACATGGACGAATCTCCAATCAAGCGAGAAGATGGTACAATTCGTGAGGGAAATCTGGATGCCTCACCTATTCTGATCAACTCAGCTAGTGGTGGCAAAAAGGAAGCACCACCTCGAGAGGAACCAATGGATACTTCGCCCACAAACATCGAAGTCGATTCTCCACCGATGTCTCCACGCAGTGTCATGAACTTAATGATGGGCACGGTTCATACAACCGAAGTTATTCACAAAGAATATTTGTCCCTTCGCCACAAAGACTCCCAAACCTTGGAAGAATTGTCCAAGAAGGTTGATCAACTTATGGCTACTCAAGCTCAATCTCGTCATCCACCTCAAGCTCAACCTCAACCTCAACCACAACCGTCAGCTCAACCAAGAAGGTCTTATAAAGCTCAACTGGGGAAAGAACTCAATGAGCTTCAAACTGTTGTAAACAAGGTGGCACGACAACAGCATGAACTAAAGCACTCTCATTTCAGTCTCAAAGAAAGAGTTGATTTAGCATGCACGAAGATTGAAACTGCACATGACAATTCATATCAGATGGGCCAATATTCGCTCCAAATCTTGGGATATGTGCAAGACATCTTGATTACCATTAGCAATCTGTCTCCCCCAGCTCCTACTACGTGTGCTGATGATGCCAAAAAGGGGGGAAAAGAGGAATCCTAATGATAAGGATGATGACTGTCATAGGAATACACAAAGAGACTCTGATAGAAGAAGCATAAAATCTCTGCCTCCACCTTCTGCTTCCAAGTCTCGTGATCCTCCACCTCCAGCTTCCAAGTCTCGTGATCACCAACCTTCTCGATCAAGACATCACTCGTCTCGTGAACATCAACCGTCACAATCCCGACATCACTCTATCAAGCCTCGCCAATCTCTCGGTTCTGAATCTAAATACATATTCAGTGGTCTTTCTAAGAGAGAAAGGAAGAACCTCAGACAAAAGCTCATGAAAGATAAATCTGTAACAATGGATGGTGTGGGAAATTTTGTGGATTTTAAGCCTTATGAAGAAGGAAGCGGAAAACATTTTAAAGGATGCAATGTCCCTGTCTGGATGAAGACAAAAGATAATCATACAAGGCAATACCACATAAGCTCTCAAAATGAAAGGATTAAGAGAAATAACAGAGAGTTATGGGACAAGCATGAAAAGGAAGCTCTAGAAAGAGAGCATGAACTTCGGCAAAGAGAACGAGTAAAGGAGCTAATCAAAGATGTCACGAAAGTGACCAAGAACTCTGAACCTGGAGTCATATACAATGCAGCTTTTAAAGTTCATGCCGAATCTGGAAAAAGTTACACAGAAGGGATGCAATCCTTCGAGCTCATTTCGTGGTGGAAATTAGGCATTGTAGAAGGAGAAAACATTCTCGAGGCTTACAACAACTATATAAGCCTCAACATCAAAGAAAATATGAAGATCTAGTCAAGACGAATCCAATCAAGGTTTTCAGATAACGTATCAATGAAGATATTGACTGCGATAGATGCTCAAGGAACAAAGAGAAAGAGACATTCGTGAATATAAAGAGACCAAGATGCAGAAGGCGGAATTGTTATAAATGTAAGATACTTTACATTATGCTCTCCTTAAACTTTTTGTAAGTGTTTTTATCCATATATAAATTCTTCGTTGTTTCATCTTTCGTGTCCTTTGTCTAAGTTACTTCTCAGCGTCTTGTCAATAATTTGTATTGTTTCTAGAAATGTCTTGTAAACTCTCGACAATGGCTGTTTTGGAATAAAGAATCCTTTATGGGAATTTTACTAGCCTTATAAGAAGAGTATAGGTTTTGGCATCATCAAAAAGGGGGAAATTGTTAGGAACACTTGTATTAGGATTTTGATGATAACAATGTAACTTAGAATGTAGACCCCTAACTTTCGTTATTTCCATCACTGCTTTCGTTTTAGACGAAAGTTGCCATAACTCATCCTGTAATTCGTGTTAAGTTAGACAAACACACGAAAAACGAGTTATGTTCATTAGTTAGGTCTGCCAAAGCGAAAAGAGACAAAGAGCACGAGATCAAAGGCTTCAACAACGAAAGATCACCTCAGGTTATCAACCATCTCAACAAGACAGCAACCTTTATGAAGACATTCATTCTCCCCCATAACGAGAAGAATGTCTCTTCTATCTGAGTTGATTAGCCACCATAGAGACAAAAGGACCTTAAAGTGTTGGACACATATACCAAGGAGCATTAAATGAAGTTGTACTATTCTTCAGAAGCTAAAAGACAAAATCCCTAAGGTTGTTCATGTCTACAACGGCTACATGGTACAAGCCGCATTAATGGAGCATTTATTGCGCCAAGTTCCCCGGTCCTTACCCACTGGATAATAGGTTTGAAATTTCATCTCCCTCCAACGGATGAAATTTCCACACCTATAAATACCTACCTTCATCAACTTAGAAGGTGCTGGTTCTTTTCACTCGATCATTACTCTCAAGCAAAAGCTCTTGTATAAGCTCATCCTCTTACCAAGCTTTTGTGAACCAGTTTTCAAGTTGTGAAGATTTCTTAAAGAAACTCATCAATCTTCATCTTCCACCTTGAAGAAGTCTTGCATCTTGTACGAAGCAATCATCCCTCTTCAGTCAAGACTTCACCGTGTTGGAGAAATCAGAAAATACTTTCTACCAACCTCAACTCTAAAGAAGACGTTGATAGAGACGGAGTAAACTCGCGGAGTTAAAAAACCTACAGGAAGCTGTCCGGCTTAGTGATCAAGGAAGCTTCTGTGTGTATTTGTACTAACGAGTGATAGTGCAAATCTTCCATAAGTTGTGGAAGAAGAGTGGAGTAGGCAAAGTTGGCCGAACCACTATAAAATCTATCGTCTCTCTATCTTCTTACTTTCGTGTTTTACTTTTCAAGCATTGCATCATCATTCGTCTAAACCGAAAGTAACCTCACAACTTCAAACTGTGCAAAGCAACTAAATCAATTTAATTTATCCGCTGTGTTACAACCCCGAGAGATTGATATTTGCCGAAAATCGAAAAGATTCTATTCACCCCTGTAACACCCCGTGTTACGGCCCCTAAAACCAATTAGTTAATTAATCAATAGCCCAAGAGAAAGAATAAATTATAATGATTAATTAGGGAAAAAGGCCCACCATAGTCCGTGGGCCCTCATATCTAAACCCAACCCCTAATCCCAATAGGATTAGACTCTAAATAAGATCCCTAGATCTATAAATAGGGAACTTAGGAGGCACCTAGAATCCCCACCACAATAATCTCTCACCACCCAAAGAGCTCCAAGAATTCCCCTAGGAGAAATCAAGAAATCAAGAAAGCTTAAAGAATGATCCTTCATAGCCAAGGAATTAATTAAGGCTAAGAGGTAACCCATGTCTCAGCAAAACCTATTTTCATAGCTATTATTCCCCCTTAGGATTTCCCCCATATTATTGTGATTGGCGAGATATGATGATGATTATTGATGTTTGATGTGATGATCCCATGAGGGATCTTGATAATCTTGATATTGGGAGATTCTTGATAATTATGGAGTTCTTGATGATTATATGGAGTTCTTGATGATTATGTGTTGTTCTTGATAATTGTGTGATGCTCTTGATGGTTATGTGTTATTCTTACCGAATCTTGCAATTAGAAGACGAATCGTATCCTTGTTGATATAAAAGTGATTAGAACCCTGGGTTGTATCGTATGTTATGATTCTTGGATTGTGGGGTGGGGAAATCGCATGTTTGGGTGTTGATTATGTCTAGAAAAGCATGATAGGTTATGTGCCGTTCGTTTCTCGTATTTGATCCGTTAATTGTCTACGTGTTGTCGTTAATTGCGTTGTAAGGTGTCTAAGCATGGTTTCGGGTTCCACAATGGTTCCCGGGGCGCAAAAGTGATGAAAAGAGTCAGTGGGGGTAGGTGGGGGGGTAGGGGACCCGCCACCTACCCACGGCCGTGAAACACCGCCCGGCAGCGGGTAGCCGGCGGGCGGGCAGCTGCCCGCCGGCGACCCGCTGCCCGGAACAGTACTTTCCGGCGGGCAGCCGGCTGGTGGCCCCCACCCACCGGCTACCCGCTGGAATTTCCCTCACCTTGGGTTCCCGGCTTCCCCGTTTGATGTTCCCTTGTTCCCCGTGGTGTTCCAACGGACTCCGTTTATCGTGCCTATGTCTAGTTTGATGTTTCGGGTACTGTTCGTAGGTTTATGAGTCTATTATAATGCATGCTAGTTGAATTGGTATCCCGTTGACCTAGGTGGAAGGAGTATGAACCCCTTAGGACTATTCTTAGTATGTGATGGAACACGCATAGGTTTTGTTATGCGCTTTCTCCCCCTTCCCAATGTGTAATATGGGTTGCATGTGCTTGCTATGTGTTATGTGTGGGTGTTACCCCAATTCGGTTGCGATCGGATTGGTTATCCTGAGCTGCGGTTCAGAAGCTGGCTGCGGTCAGATTGATACTCTTGGGCTGCGGTCCACCGTTTGGTTGCGATCAAACGTTTCTATACGAGCTGCAGTTCGTCCTCTTTCCTGGCTGCGATCAGATGACATTCTCTTGGGCTGCGGTCCACTGTTTGGTTGCGATCAAACACTATGATGAGCTGCGGTTCATCGGTCGGTTGCGATCGACCCCTCCGTGTTGCGATACGGGGCAGGGTGCTGCGGGGCCGTGTCAGAGCTATATGTGCTGACCCTCATGTATGGGCATGCGATTGGTCCTGTGGCGCCAACAAAGTGTGTTATGTGTTGTGACATGGACGAGTTGTGATTATGAGTGTCTTGGGGGATGTGACTATGGGATTTATATTGGGGATTGTTCATGTTGGGTTATGATCATTGTTTATGCTTGCCTTATCTGCCTTATCTGTTGTGAACTGCATATGCTCGTTATAACTGTTGCTTGTGTCTGGCCTTATCTGTCGAGTCATTCCCGGTTTTAAAGCTAGAGTTCGTAGGATATATCTTCATGCTCAAAATGGTTTTCGTATATCTATATATATCTCTATATGTATGGTATTTCAACGCGTTGGAATGGGTTACCAGCATCTCTCGCTGAACAGATATATTTGGCTTTCAGGCACAGAGGACTAGAGCACTGGAGCGCGCTAGAACTGGAGCGTAGAAGTAGATTAGTTTCCCTTTCGGCCTGTGTGCCATATTATGCATTGTATTTCGGTGGATATTAGTTAGACAGCCTGTGCACCTGGGTTCTCTAGCCCAGGTGTGGCATAGCACCCCGTACACCTATGATATACTTTGGGATGTAATGAGATATTACCTTTATTATATAAGTTTTAAACGTCTTGAAAATCTGGAGTGTTACAACCCCCCCTAGACTCTCGTTCTAACCCTACCTGGACCAACAGCAAGCAACTGTAAAGATATATTGTTTTCCATTTCCAATTAAACATGCAGGTATCTAAACAGAAAAAATCTGCAACTTATCTGACCCAAGTAAAAGATCACGCTTCATTAGCTCTGATAAGGTGGTTGGGTTAATGGACGAGGGTGGAGTCCATATTCACACAGCACTATGCAGAAAAGGACAGAAAAAAGGCAATGAAGTTTCTAATACCTCAACACCACGACAAGGATTCTCACATGGTCCCCTTTTTGGCTGGTAAATTATAATTACATTTTACTATTAAATTTCTACCTATTTTAAGTTCTAGTCATTCAGATGATCGGATAATTAAAATATGTACGAAGTTGATACTCAAAAAACATTATTGGACAAAATTAGAAGTGATCGAAGAACCAAAGTAGTGAAATAACTGTAATGGATAGATTATTTCAATTCGATAAGTGACTGTAATCAACAAATGCTATCTTTTACTATATAGAATAATGGCATTCAAAAAAAAATACTATATAGAATAATGGGCATAAACTAATGTTATTTATTTATTTTTGCGATTGTGCAGGACTATTCATAGGTTGTTTCAAGACACTGTTTAGTATGTATGGAATATTGGCACATTTAAGTGGCATGTTCTCCCCAGGAACAGAAGCCAGTTACTTGTGCTTTAATTTTACTTAATTAATTGTTTGTGCTTTAAAAAGATATACGGAGTATCTGATCTAAATGTGACAATACCACATTAGTTCATCACTAAAATTGAAATTTTTTATTTTAAAAAACAATTTCAATAAAATACTACCCAAATAACGATTTGTATTTAAACGTTTCTGCTTATGATTAATGAATTAGCTTTTTATTTTGAGAAAATAAAAAGGTTACCCAACCCAAATAACGATTTGCATTTTCTAAAAAAATTTTGATTCTTAAAATTAAATGATAATTACAATTCAACATTGCAAGCATGAATACTGTCATCGTTCATAAATTCATCCAGTTATTTGATTAAACTATCAAATTATGAATTTTATTAATTACAATAAATATAAATAATTAAATACCGAATCAAAATGATACTAAAACGTACATCTAATAATAATGGATTGTCATCACAGAATTAAATTGAAGTAAAATTACACTCTTGATCCTAAATGTACCGCATGATATTACATTATTCAAATATTAAGTATATTCCTTTACACTATTCTAATATTAAGTATATTCTTTTTGTTAACATGTAATGAGGTCGGTCAATTCATAAATAACAAATGAAAAGGAATCAATCTGAATAACTTTAAATTCAAAACCTCAAATACTGCACATATTATGAATGGTGTTAACAAATTAAAAGCTTCAAATCATCAAAAAAGTAAATGATTATTTTATTAATTAATTAATTTGATACTCAATTGTGTTCAATATCATCAATTCTTACATTGACAAATGCATACTCCTTGGAGACCTATAACCCGTCAAGCAAGTCAACGCAAATTTATGCTTTAGTCTAAACATGTACAAATTCTCTTATCACATATTGCTGAGCAACCAAAGCAAATTACTTTTGAACAATCTTTCGTTGTTGTGCACTTTGTCTTTTTTAAATTGTTTGCACTTATGTCTACACATCTGCAAATTCTCTTATCACATGTTATCCAGCGACTACATATTAGTTTTGAACAATCTTTCTTTGTTGTGCACTTTGTCTCTTCTAAATTGTTTGCACTTATGTCTACACATCTGCAAATTCCCTTATCACATGTTACTGAGTCAGTACATATTAGTTTTGAACAATCTTTCTTTGTTGTGCACTTTGTCTCTTCTGAATCATTTGTGTGCGCAACAACGTTTGAAAATTTTGAACGTACAAGAAAAATGTGTTAAACATACATTTTGATAATCAATAAATTTAATAGATCAGTTTTATAATGTCGATAAGTCGTTGTATCTACTGTAAGAAATTATGAAAAAATTTCCATTTCCATATGAAATTAAAGTTCATAGGTAAACAACTAAACATGGTTGATGTGACAAAATAAAAATAAAAATAAAAACTATGTGTTGTGTGCATATAAAGATGGATGGGGTAGAGAAGGAAGAGAGTCAAACCTAATATGAAAATGCAAAAAGTTACTAAAAGAACGAAGTGAGATGGTGTCTTCTCCATTTGTATACGTTTAATTTACAAGTCAATATACTTCCATTTAGAGCTCAACTGACCATATGTGTGTGTGTGTGTATATATATATATATATATATATATATATATATATATATATATATATATATATATATATATATATATAAATTATTTATGATTGGAACGATATAAAAGGTATAAAATCGTAATAAAAATATGTAAATATAACTGAAACATTATAAACGATATATAATCATAATCTAAAATGATATTTAAGATTTCAATAATATAAAAGGTATATTTAATAGGTTTTTCTATATAAGGATTATTTCCTACCAATTTAGCAATACTAATCATGACACTTAAAATTATTGTTACCAACTTATATATGATTTGAACGTATAAAATGTATATTTAATAGTTTTTTTCTATATAAGCATAATTGTCTACCAATTAAGCAATACTAATCATGACACCTAAATATTGTTACCAACCGATAAAATTGGAACGAAACAGAGAAGATTAGCATGGCCCCTACATAAGAATGATACGCACAAAAAAAAAAAAAAAAAAAAGGCTATTCAGTAATCACATATATAAATAATTTTTATCCTCAAATTGCGAAGAAAGACGCATTTAAAAAAATAAATAAATAAAAAGCTCTAAGCCTAAGAAATGCTTACGTATTAGTAAACACAATAACATGATATCTTTATAATCAAGATTAATCATATCTCATTCTGCAAATTTATAGGAAATGTTGTTGTTTTTTTTTTTTTTTTTTTTTTTTTGCATAACCAATCCGCAATCAATAAAAAATGAATACCGCACATAAACATTAAAGCATTAATGTATAATACTTAGCTCTATATTATATGATCCAGCTTATAGAATTGTTTGGGATGGTGGAGACCAACTGCCTCGACGGTCCGACACAGACAACAATAGGTCTTGGAGCGCGAATGCACGTCCCCGGAATGCAAGTACAAACCCTATCTTCTTATCATGACGATATGCCATTTTCACTCTTATCAGAACGGAATTCGCTTCTACTTGTTGGAAAAATTGGCTGATAAAGTGAAAATAAATAACTGATGTGTCGTGGTATAACCACTGCCATAGAAGCCAACTCGCCGCTATTGGTGCAGGCTCACAACAGCGGTATCACCCCTGAAGGTTAACACAGCAATCTCTGTCTCCATACACCCGGAGTAGGGATTGGAACTTACACATCATACTCAAAGTGATAATGGGACAAGAAAGAAATAGACTATCTATGTCTAATTTCTGAACAAATAATTATGCTCTCCCTTAAATAGTATAGGCAAGTGAATATGGAACCACATGCTATAACTGTTGTATTTCGAAGATTCAATGTTGACAGAAGTGAAGAGGACAAGAGGTTTAAGGATGGAGTGCGAAATGGTAGAAGCACTGTGTTGCATTCGAAAAACAATCCCTTAAAAGCAATTTTCGGCAACTCACAGCTTGCTTACGACCGATAACACAGTTACAGCGTGTGTTTTCAGCATACAGCCCCAGGCAAATTGAGTATTAGGGAGGCAGCATACAGCCCCAGACGAATTGAGTATTAGGGAGGCAGCATACAGCCCCAGGCGAATTGAGTATGCGTGTGTTTCTAGTGTATAGCAATACAGCCATTGAGTATTAGGGAGGCTCCCTGTGTGTGTTTCTAGCGTACAGCAATACAGCCTCATTGCTTATATACGCAAAAGGAGGATCATGTATTGAATGTCCTCACAATAATTATACGCACAAGAAGTAGTTTGTCCGTGAAAATAGGGAAAAACTATTATCATGGTCTCTCCTATTTTCCCTTTCATAAGATTTCAAAATTCCAAGAGGTGTCATAGTATATAAGGAAGGAAAAAGAGACTATCACAAGCAATGTGGGACAAGTTTAATGTGAGAGAAGCATTTTTCTATTAAATACTTTCAACAATCCTCCACATATTCAAGAATAAATCCCGGCCACTCACCAATAAATAGTGAAAATAAATCCAAAAATAATTATTTCTATTCTAAAAACATAATAAGCCTCAATTAAGGTTATGTCCTTGATTTATGTTCCTCTTTTTGTATGCAAATAAATGTGTACATTTTACTTTAAATGTTGTACATTCCAATGTTATTAGACAAAACTACCCTTACACCGTTAATTTTTAATTCTAACATTGATAACACATCATTATTACCATACACCTATATCTATCATATCTTTTTCCTATTTTTTAATTATCATTTTATTAAAATCATTATATATTAATTTAATACTTAATTATATTTTAATTAAATTTCTATGAATGATAAATTATATATGTGTGTACAAAATACATATATTATTTATGTATATATAATTCAAATGATAATTTTTAATTATTTGTATTTATTTGGGTGAATTTGAAGCCCTCAACGAGAGGACTATCTAACCCTTAAGTAAGGATAACTACGAGCATCAGAACTAAGAAGATTAGTAATATCTTCCGGAGCGTCGTTCAGGAGGAGCGTTCCCCAATTAATTCTTTGGCCAAAATTAGCTAGCCAGTCAATACACTTATTCCCTTCTCGATGAATGTGGGTAATCTGAAGGTTCCTGAAATGCTTAACGAGGTCCAAACAATCTTTAACTAGAGAAGAAAAAAAAAACAAATAACTAAATTATCTTCAAAATTTTATCCATTACAAGATTCTGGCAACAATTGGCCGGTAATTTGGTCGGATGGACCAATATTAATAAAAATTGAATAGTCAAGGTACTCAATTGTTAATTTTTAAAGTCATGGATTGAAATTAACAAGACTTCAATAGTCATTGGACCAAAATTGAAATTTACTCTTAATCAAAGTATCCACATTTTAGTTCTCACAAAAGAATAATAGTGATCCATTTTAAATAGTCGTTGACTATATCTAACTAATTTATTTTAAAATCAAAAACTAAAAGTGAAAAAATATAATAGTTAATAAACCAATATTGGAATTAACTCTAAAAAAAATATTATCATTGGTTTCTAACCAAAAGTATAATAGAATAGTGTTTGGGTTTCCGGGTGCTTGGCTGCTTGCACATCCCCCTTATTCACTTCAACAAATAATGATTTTTCGAGGACACACTTAGTGCTATGAGAATAATAACACTTAATGGGAGAAGAGATCAATGTTCGAATTTTAGCAGTGATAATGTGAGAATTATGTTCAAAGTGGACAGATCTCATATGCGCATCGGCATTTGGTTTTATTTGCTAAGCCATTGAACAATAGTTATTGCGTGGACCGTGGTTCACACAGCTATGTAGACCACGGTCCAAAAATGACATCGTTTTGCGTAAAAAAAAATTCATGCGGTCCACTACAACATACATTTCTATAACTCATAATATACATAATCTAAAGCAGAACGTACATCATTTTAAAACATAATGTACATTATATTACCTCAGAAATTTTATTATTCTACCACGTAATGTATATTATCTAACATATAAAGTATATTATTCTAACACATAATGTACATTATTCTAACACGTAATGTACACAGCTATGTGGACCACGGTACACACAATAATTTGCCGTCATTGAGTCACCGTAATTTAAATCCTCCAAAATGCTCTATCGGACTAGAGTGTGAGAGGATCCTTCAGGTTGGGGATTCAACTTTTTGAGAGAAGAATACGAACAGTTAGAATATAGCTTGATTTGTTAGTCTCCCCTCCTTTTAAGAAAAAAAAAAAAAAAAAAAAAAAAAAAAAAAAAAAAAAAACAAATTCCTACTAAGGAACAAAGAGAAGTATGAATTTGACTTTATTATGACTTATGAGCACTAATTTACAAATATTAGGAGGCTTGTATGCTACTCAAGGCATATCTTATGATTTTTTATTTTAATGACATTAAAGGGTCCGTTATTAACTTTCTCTAATTTTTTGTTTTATGTTCTCAGTTCTTTGTTTTCTATTTTCAATTTTCAATTTTTCCGTTGTCTGTTTTTTTATTTTTCTTATTTTTCACACTTCTCCGAAGCCCACAACCATCACTCTTTTCACATTTTCCTTTTGCCTTTTTTCTTTTTACGCACGTAGCCACCCATAGCGCATCACCCATTTTCCTTCTTCCCCGAACCACTGCACTTGTTTCAATTGTTTCTATCAAAACCTGAATCTCAGAAAAATCTATCAGCAGCGTTTTCCGATCAAATCCATGAAGAAGAAGAAGAAGCGTTGGGGAAGGGGTTAATCTAGTTTTTCCGCCGGCGAAGTCGGTCAACCCGGACAGAACATCAAACTGTGACCGGCGACTGGAATCAATGCTTTACTTTGAAGAAGAAAGTGACTTCTTTTGACTGTTGACATTTCAAACGGGTTTCAATTACTTGGGTTGTCGTTTTCCTATAAAAACGCGGCTATTCCAATCTTTCTTTCTGGTCGTGAACTGCAAGGGCACGTTACAAATCCAAAATCCAAATATTGACCAACTACATACTTACGTAGCAATTACGTATTGCGTTCGTAGCATATACTATACGGAGTACTATATATATAATAATAATAATAATTATATAAAAGGGGATGTGTGCTAAAGATTCCTCTATTATTTTCTAACAGAGATTTGCTTCATTTCTCCCTCTTGCATGCCATTGCATGGCTCATAAGCCCACTTCCCCTTTCTCTATTCTTCTTTTATTATTCATCACATTTCTCTTTATCTTTTTCTCTTCTTCTTCCAGATTGTCTGGCCCAGCTAAAACTGGTAAGCATTGATTGAATTCTATTTCTTCTTCTTCTTCTTTTTTTGCCTGCATGACTTTCGAGAGTTTGGGGCCGGGGGCTTACATTTGAACGTGAGCATATATGATGTGTAAGAATTTACTTGTTTTCTTGAGGATTTGTAGTGTCTCTACTCATGTTTGGATTTGGTTCATATGGTTCTATATACAGGTGGTGTTGTGTCTCCCAACAATAATATCACAATTGGTTCTACACATCAACTTTTGCCTGCTAATTTCTTATCCATCTTTAGCTTGCATGCATTATCTTCGTTCTTTGTTTTCTGTTTGTGTGTGTGGGGGGATGGGGGCTTCAAGTTATTAAACATGAACAACGCAATTATGCACAATCTATTTTTTTTAAGTCTAATCCATGACTTGTCATAATCATATATCCAAGAAATAAAAGAGTAAATATCAGTCATTGCATTTATCGTATTTAATTCATATTAATTGTATTATATTGTTCTATTCTACCTTCTAAATATTAAGAATTATGAACTTATGATTAACCATTTTCTTGCCACTCTCTCTCTCTCTCTCTCTCTCTCTCTCTCTCTCTATATATATATATATATATATATATATATATATATATATATATATATATTCTCAGCAATAGAAAATTTGAACGTCAGTCAAGTAGCCACACCCCCTCATTATTCTACAAGTTGTAAGTATTCTGTCTTTTTTTTTTTCCCATTTTTTAGTACTTCAGTTTTCTAACTTGAAACCTTTAAATTTAGATGCCAAAATTCAAATAATTCTCAAACATGCAAGTAAAAATAGAATTCATGATGTAATTTAGTAGCTAGTCTTTCTACTAGTAATAAATTTGAGTTGGTTAGCTAAAACTCTAGTTATTTACATTTCTTTTACATGTAAAACTTGATCACAAAGACCTTTTAGTGAAAGTATAAATTATAAGTTATAGACTTAAAAATTTTAAATATTTTAATAGATTAAAATAGGTTGAGTTAGACTTATATTTTTAGAATGTGAACTAAATAACCCAACAGGATAGCTTAAGTGGCAAATGAGCTCTCTTTGTGGGAGAGAATTCTGGGATAATAATCCGAAGTGAACGGGTGGACCATAAAACGGACCGTACCTGGGCCACATTGTGGTTTACACCAAAAAAAATAAAATAAAATAAAATAAAAATGTGAACTAAATCAACAAAACCTACATTCTAACGTGGGATTATTGTACAACACAACCAACGTTAGTGTTGTCGTGTTGACCCATGTAGACGTGGATCGGATTCACATAGCACGATCCACTTGATATATATCAGTATTATGCATGTGGTCTTCACTATTCTATTTTTAGTTCATAATTGTATGTTGGTAGTATAATGACTATTTTATCTTCTATAAATTCTTGCAGCACCAGGACACAATTAGGCGATTATTAAAAAATAAAATAAAATTTGCGAGCTTGCCCCGTAAACAACGGGAAAACGTGTTACCACCTTCTAATGGAAGTTATGAAACTAGCACCAAAGGCGTCAGCAGCAAGAAATTAAACGTGTCTAAACTAACGGGCGGCGAATAATATAATAGTATATTCAAAATGATTTTAAATAGTATGTCAAGAATTTTAAAGCTCACGAGAGAGTGATTTAATTTGTCATTTTTGAGATATTATGTTTCAGTTGAATTTTTCATTCTTGAGTTCCTATGTTTTAGTTGAGTTTGTATTTTAAAGCTCACGAGAGAGTGATTTAGAGGGTGTATTCAATCATGACTTTCATAGAATTTTAAAGACTTTTATGAACTTCAAAAGTTTGGAGGTATTCAATTCAAACTTTTAGAGAGTCTTTAAAAGTCAGGCGATATTCAATCAAGATTTTTAAAGAGTCTTTAAAAGTCGCGTGGTATTCGATTAAGACTTTTAGAGAGTCTTTAAAAGTCATGTGGTATTCAAAAAGTTATGAACTTTTGTAGACTTTTTAATTTTAGAACTTTTGTAGACTTTCGTAGATTTTTCCTTCTCAAATATAAATAGTTGAAATCCAACCATCAACCCCAAGATTTCAAATTTTTCTTTCTAACAACTTTGAATGTTTTCTCTCTCTATTTAAACTCTATTTTTTCTTCCTATTTTAACTTTATAAACCTATCTAATTTTAATAAAATTATTTTTTTCTTCATTATCCTATATTTTCCTCATACCTAAACTCTACATATTTTTCTCTCTCCTAAACTTTACAATCTTCCTCTAAAAATTTGAAATAATATTAATTTTACTTCATTATTGCTTGTTCATATTGATTTTTTTATATGAATTTTTTTATCCCTAACTTTCTCTAATTCTCCTTAAATACATGAACAAAGCAAATTTTTCATCATCAAATTTTATTCATAATATTCATATAAATACTTATATATTTTGATTATTATTCTTTTTATGTATATATTTGAAATATATATTTTTCATTTATTTTTAACAACAGGTTACACGAATAGCGAACTACTGTTCGCAATAACAATTTGGAGTTGTAAACAGTAGCACCTTGTTGTTGTTCGCAGTCTCAAATTGTTATTGCAAATAATAGTTCTTTACGTGATGCCTATCAATATATCAAGTATAATTATATATATATATATATATATATATATATATATATATATATATATATATATATATATATATATATATATAATTATATATATATTAGATTTTTATTTTTTTTTTATTTTATGCAACTTGTAATTATATTTTTAATATTTTATTTGATCAATTCTTTTATTATAAATTTTATTGTTCAATACTATGGATAAAATTAAAAATAATAATGCTAAGAATGTTGATATGGGTGAAGAACTATATAATAAGAAGAATTTTATGATATATTATAAATGTTTTGTCAGAAAAAATTATAAATGATAAGAATCAAATTCATTAAAAGTTTGTAAGGATGTATTCAATTTAGAATTTCAATGACTTTTGTAGACTTTTTAAAATAAAAAGTTGATAAAAGTCTATGAATGTTTTTTATATAGACTTTTATAGAATCTTATAAAGTTTTAAAAAGTTTTGAACGACTCTATGAAAGTCAATCAAAGTTTATTAAAATCTATCATTTTAAAAGTCTTTAAAACTCTACAATATTATGTTTCAGTTGAATTTTCCAGTCTTGAGTTCCTATGTTTTAGTTGAGTTTGTATTTTTTTTTTTTTGAATGCTCTGTTCATATACTCTCTCAACCTACCGAAACACAAAGAGCTAATAGCACCTCCACTGAGACTCGAACTTACAACCTTCCAAATGGAAGTCCAACCCGGGTACCATTAGATCACATAATCCTGGTAGTTGAGTTTGTATATTAGGTTTATAATGCATTTTTTCGTTTAATTAAATAATGCATGGTGTGAGTGTTATTAATTTTAAATACAAACTTTCTTTTAAAAAAAAAATAAATTATATTCGACTTATTTAATTTGTTGCATGCATCTTGTGATATTTTTATCAAAAATTGCAACGGAGTTCCATTGCAACAGAAAGATTTTTCATTGCAATTTTGACGGAAGTGTAAATTTTGGCTCAAAAAAATTGAAGGGAAACATTTTTGCAATAAAAATTACAATGAAAACCAACATTCAATTCGTTGTAATTGTTGCAACTAAATTTGCAACGACAGTCAATTTCATTGCAAAGTTTTATTAACTTTTAAAAATTAGATTTACGATATTTGTAACGTATTTATAACGGAACATAATATTACTGCAAAAAATGCCATGCAACGAAATATGTTGCAACAGAATTCATTTTCCTTTCAAGTTTTATAAAATTAATTATTTTGTAATAAACTTTGCAACGGAATAAAAGTTTGTTGCAAAAATCGCATTGCAGCCAAAAAAAAAAAAAAAAAAAAAAAAAAAAAAAAAAAAAAAAAATTGCAAGAAAAACTGCAATGGAATGAATTTTTGTTGCAATTACTTTTCAATTAATTAATTTGTAATGATATTTGCAAGGGAATAAAATATCATTGGTGTGCTTATGATTTATGAATGCTATTAATTTTAAGTACAAATTTTTTTTATTGGACCTATTTGTTGTATGTTGTGATATGAGTTTTCCTTGTTACAAAAAAATAATAATAATAATAATAAAATAAAATAGTTTCAATTATTGTACATATTTTTTGCTCTTAATTATCAAATTTAAAATTAGCCTGTTAAAATAATATTTAGAATAGAGGATGAGATAATAGTTTCTGATCAATTCATCCAATAGGATAGGAGTTACAATATAAAGCAGATAACAACTAACGTAATACTATCCTATCTAACAGGGAGACTATAACTAAATAATCCTATTACAAGACTAGTCAAAATACAATAATAATAATGACTTATAATATGGTTAATACACCCCCTCAAGCACAAGGTGGATGAACAACCACATTGAGCTTGTCATGTAGAAGAGCGAACCGCGGGCGGGGAAGCGGTTTGGTGAAGATATCTGCCAGCTGGTCCTTCGTAGACACAAAATTGACCACTAGATCCCCGGAAGCAACCTTATCCCGAACAAAGTGGAAATCGATCTCGACGTGTTTAGTTCTTGCGTGAAAAACAGGATTGGTACACAAATAAGTAGCACCCAGGTTGTCACACCAGAGAGTAGACGGTTCACCGGAGCGCAGGCCGAGTTCCCGTAGAAGAGAGACAACCCATGTGACCTCGGCTGAGACATCAGCGAGAGCCTTGTATTCAGCCTCTGTTGAGGATCGGGCCACTGTTCGCTGCTTCCTAGATAACCACGAAATAAGATTTTTACCGATGAAAACAGCATAGCCACTCGTACTTTTCCGGTCTTGTGGGTCACCGGCCCAATCTGTGTCTGAAAACGCATGTATAGAAGAAGACGTGAAGACACTGATCCGTAACCCGTAGTCCAGTGTGCCCTTAATGTATCGCACTACCCGCTTTAAGAGAGCCCAGTGATCCACTGTGGGAGAGTGCATGAACTGGCACAGTCGATTAACCGCATACGACAGGTCCGGCCGTGTAATAGTCAGGTACTGTAGCGCTCCAAGAATGCGCCTGTATTACGTGGGATTATCAAAGAGTTCTTCAGACGGTGACACAGGTTGACTGACAGCAGCTGGGGTGGTCAACGGCTTGCAATCAGTCATGCCGGCGCGAGTTAGGATGTCCTTCATGTAACGCCGTTGAGTCAACAAGATTCCTGTATCAGTCTTGAGGGTCTCAATCCCAAGAAAAAAGGTAGGAGTACCGAGATCACGTATTTTAAATGTTGTAGCCAGTCGGTCAAGTAAAGTGGAGAGTAGAGCCGGATCATCTCCCATCATAATGATGTCGTCGACGTATACTAATAAGTATACGCGGGAAGTGCCAGCGGAGTAATGGAAGAGGGAGACATCAGTCTTGGATGCCAAGAAACCTGCAGTCAATAAGAAATCATGTAATCGTTTAAACCAGGCCCGTGGTGCCTGTTTAAGCCCGTATAATGACCGTTGCAGGTGACACACATGATCAGGATGAGAGGGATCTTCATATCCTGGTGGTTGTTTCATATAAACAGTCTCTGCCAGATGCCCGTTAAGGAAGGAATTGTGGACATCCAGCTGGCGTAGAGTCCAGTGATTCGTCACTGCCAGAGAGAGCAAGAGACGAACTGTAGTCGGTTTGACTACTGGACTGAAAGTATCGAAAAAATCTTCACCGGCCACCTGATTAAACCCTTTTGCAACTAATCGGGCTTTGTATTGCTCTACCGAGCCGTCTGCAGTCCGCTTGGTCCTGAACACGCATTTACAACCGACCACGTTCATGTGTGGTTCAGCCGGGACCAAAGTCCATGTACTGTTATGAACCAGAGCATTAAACTCTTGGTCCATAGCGTCGCGCCATTGCGGAGGCCCAACGGCTTGTGAGTAACACGTTGGCTCCGTAGTAGCATTTAGGGCATGAAACTCCTCACTCGTGCCTCGAGTCATGTGTCTGAGCCGCATTGCAAGCGGCTGTGATGGCTCCCGAGCCTTACGGCGTCGAGGCTGAGCGGGGCCTTCAATGGCCAATGCTGGGGGTACTTGGGCCAACGGCGTTGGATCGACTGGACCAACTGGATCCGGCTGGGTAACGGGCTGACCAGTGTCTGACTGTGTCACTATCGGCCCACGGGGCTGAATGTTGTATTATAGGCCCACTAGCCTGTTGAGTTAAGCCTGTAAAAGGGAAAACATTTTCATCAAAGCGCACATGGCGGCAGATATAGATCTTTCCACTTGTTAGGTCCATACATCTGTAACCCCTAAAGGACAAAGGATACCCTAAGAAGACACAGGGTGCCGAGCGGTACTCTACCTTGTGCCGATTGTAGGGCCGAAGGTAAGGGTAACACTGACACCCGAATACTCGTAAAAAGGTGTATGGAGGGGGGTTTTGTG
This sequence comes from Ipomoea nil, assembly GCF_001879475.1. Classification (NCBI taxonomy): domain Eukaryota; kingdom Viridiplantae; phylum Streptophyta; class Magnoliopsida; order Solanales; family Convolvulaceae; genus Ipomoea; species Ipomoea nil. The sequence goes on along the minus strand of NW_017617864.1, from coordinate 364,983 downwards.
TAACAAAGTGTATGGAGTTTGGAATTTTAAGGCAGACGTGGGTAAGTAGATTATTAAGCAAGTGGCTGTTTCGAAGGCATAATCCCAATATTGCTGTTGGACTGAACCTTCGGCCATTAAGGCTAGCCCGGTTTCGACTATGTGTCTGTTTTTGCGCTCGACTCTCCCATTTTGTTCGTGCGTATATGCACAGGATTGTCGGTGAATAATACCAAGTTGAGTAAAAGTATGATGCAACTTGCGATATTCGCCACCTAGATCCGACTGAATAGACTTGATAGAACGCGAAAATTGGCGTTCTACCATGACGCGAAACGACTCGAATATTTTATATATATCGGATTTTACCCGTAAGGGATAAAACCAACAGAAACGCGAATAATCGTCAACAAACAGTAAAAAGTATCTAAACCCGCTAGCCGAGATTACAGGAGCTGGTCCCCAAATATCGGTATAAAGCAAATCTAATACATTTTTACTAGAACAAGAAACTCTATCTAAAGGAAATCTTGATGCTTTCCCGAGATGACACGACTTGCATGATCCCCTCTATCTAAAGGAAATCTTGATGCTTTCCCGAGATGACACGACTTGCATGATCCCGCTGACTCGGCTTTATTCGGTGCAACTGGACAAGATTTGAGAACACAGTTTTGAACGTGTGAATGTGGATGACCCAACCTGCGGTGCCAAATGGTGGGTGACGCACGGGTAGAGATATATGCAAAGTGAGTTTGCGAGACCGAGAGCCGATATAGGCCGCCAAACGTGGGCCCTCTAAGCAGAACCGCCCTGGTTAACGAATCCTTCACAATAAAACAATTACGGTGAAATTCAAAGAAAACATTGTTTTCATTTGTAAACCGATGCACAGACAATAAGGGAACTGACAATTGCGGGACACAGAGTACATTAGACAAAACTAGAGATTTAGACTCGGAAGGTACAGATGCATAACCAACTCGTGAAATTCTCAAACCTGCGCCATTGCCAACCCGGAGGACATCCCCGCCGGTGTATTCATCTGATTGCGTTAACATGGACTGGTACGGTGTGGCATGAGCCGTCGCGCCTGTGTTCGGAAACCACCCAGAAGCCGAAGCTTGCGATGTTGCTGCCTCATCACCAGACACCACCAGATTGGCCTGAGCCGGCGGCGGTGGACCGTACCTCTTATAGCAATATAGCGCGGTGTGGCCCTGTCCCCGGCAAATTTGGCATCGCGGAGCATTGCCGCGTCCACCACAACCCCGACCGCCACTGTTTCGGCCGCGTCCCTGGCTGTTGTTGCGGCCTGAATTTCCGGAGCCACCACGGCCACCTTGATTGCCGCGGCCTCTTCCAGCGTACATGGCAGATGGCGCCGGCAGCAGTCCACCATCAGCAGCAGTCGGATAATCATCTGCATGTATAAATTCTTGGGCTTGCAAAAAATCTGAAATTTGAGGAATGGTTACCGGACGCCCAGCTGCTGTTAGAGAAGAAGCCATTGCGCGGAACTCCGGGCGTAGTCCGCGAAACACGAACAGATTTTGTTCGTCCAGTGGCACCAGTCGGCCAGCGTGCGCCAAAGCCTCAACCAGAAGCTGCGCTCGACCCAGGTATTCGGCCGCGGTCGCATTCCCTTGCCGGAGTGCGTGAAACTGCCCAAGCAGGCTCAGACAACGGGCCCTGGTCGATCCACCGAGAGCAGTTCCAATAGACTCCCAGACTTCCTTGGATGTAGTCTTGCCAACTGCTACGTACATTACTTCATCAGATAATGAAGAGATTAATAGAGATTGGTCCTGTTTAATCCATGCACGGTAGGCCGGATTTGGGGTAGAACCAACGGTCGTCGCGGCGGAACTGGAACCGGATGGTGTGACCTCGATCGTTGGTGGTGGGCACGGCGACTCTCCATCAACAAAGCCGAGAATCTCTTGACCCCTGAGAAACGGGACCAGCTGCGTTCGCCAGAATAAAAAATTCCGGGATGTGAGTTTTATGGAGACGAAGTGGTGCACCTGAGAAAGAGAGGGTTGAGCGATCGGAGGTGCTCCATCACCAGCGGTGACTGTGCGCTCGGACGAATTGGAAGCACCGGACATGGTGATCGCCGAGAAAAGGTAGGAGGGGGCGACGGATTTTGGGGAGAGGAGAGAGAGAAACTACCTGGTCTAGCTGATACCAGATGAGATAATAGTTTCTGATCAATTCATCCAATAGGATAGGAGTTACAATATAAAGCAGATAACAACTAACGTAATATTATCCTATCTAACAGGGAGACTATAACTAAATAATCCTATTACAAGACTAGTCAAAATACAATAATAATAATGACTTATAATATGGTTAATATAGAGAATATAGACATGGGGAGAAAGGATGATGGTCTCTTCCTTTATCATCTTCATCTACAACAAGCTAATATATACATAATACAAAGGTATTAAATCGATGCAATAAATGTATAACAGTTACATACGTTACAATAATAATGTCCATAATGATAATGAATTATAACACTCCCCCTTGGACTTTCGTCTCGTCAAAAACTTGCTAGGAAAACCCGGTGGGAAAAACCTAGACAAGAAAATAGTACAATAGAAAATATATTCATGCCTCATTAAAAACTTCACTAGGAAAACCACGTGGGAAAAACCTAGTTGAAGAAAAGAGTACGTGATATATGTAAAAACATATATTGTATTTGGTCGCCTCATTAAAAACCTTAACTTAAGAAAACCCTGTGGGAAAAACTTAGTTAAGGGAAAAAGAGTACAACCATAAGCCTTCAGGGCGCAAACTGCATAATCTTCAGGATTTTGGGGTTTGTCCATTTAACCAATTATTTTGCAACTTTTTCCCGTTGTCATTACTATATCATACTCATGTCTCGTTAAAAACCACACTAGAAAACCCAATGGGAGAAAACTAGTGAGGAAAAGAGTACATGATATTTATGTATTTATGCGTTGCAAATAGTGCGCAACTGTTAGTCTTTTATGACTTAATCTTCAGGATTTTACGTTCAATCTTCCGGATTGATTCGAGTAAATGTACTTCCCGTCTCCCCCTGAAGATAACAATCTTCAAGTTCGACATGATAAAATGTATTTCAAAATTTGAAGAAATTGATTGGACAAATCTTCTGGATTGTCACTAGAGTAAAAATCTTGTACAATAATCATATAGCTCTTCTAGAGCTCATATAACATTGGTGCAACACAAGTGTTATTGTCCTCATTTTGATCATTTAGGGAAATTCATTGTATAACCAGTTTGGACTTGGCATTGCGGGGATCAAACACAATAGCCAGTACCCAAGTAGCCTATTAAAACTGTATCATGGTTTCTTACAAAAATGTCATGTCTTTGTATCTAGAAGATACCGGAGGATATGTTAATCATTATTCAAGTACTTCATTTGTAGGGGGAGCACTAAATTTTGCTAGCAATTTCATCGCAAATATGTTGCGATTATGGAACTTCTGGTTCTATAATGGTGTTCCAACGATAATGAAGTAAGGGACTTCGAGTCCAAAATAAGGTTCCTTATCTGCTTCAAGAGATTATTAGGCAACCTTTAGTTTGATAAAAACATGAGACTTATATGCATATAGACATGTGAAAAAGCATTTTTAGATGTAGGCTGACTGGTGTATATAAAAAAAATCTTCAAGGAAAAACTCGATCTTCAAGTCGAGATAATATTTATAGTTTTCACAAGCTTTTTTATTTCAAAAGTCTCAGTCTTTAAACATGAACTGACAGTATCAAGCTCTTTATATATTTCATTGATGTTTACACCATCATTCTTGACTGAGATAATAAATAATAAATAAGTTCATTATCAACCGTTTATCGAGCACACAATGGTACATATTATTCCTTCAATGAGGATATTAACTCCATTCGCAACCCTTTAAAGAGTAAATAATGACACATAATAATACTTAAATAAATCCTCACTTCGAGAATTATGAATCCATCCGGGATTTCTCAAAATAAATTTAACTGCATATCTAAATTTATTATTCTGCCAATTGTATTATGTAGCGGAACTTAATGCTATTTACCATGGGAGAGTATATTTGATTAAAATTAATTAAGGGTCTCTGTGTGGACCCATAGGCTACAAACTCGCTGCATGTCATATCACCTTGTTATTCTTACTTCTCTTTCATGCACACACCCATTTGTAACCTTCAGGGTTAATGCTTAATGGTGTATTATTATAAAGAGAATTTATTCATATTAGCGAGTCGAGCTATACCTTAATTGCTCCTTTATATATTAAATAGTCATGGCACTTCTGGTGCCTAACTCTGGATCCAGATTATCATATAACGAGCAATTTGTAATGGCAATTGTGTTGTCGACAACTATAACCTTTTTGTAGAACTCCCATATTTGTAAAAGTAATGGCAATTTCTAAAACAACCAGATTCTAAACATTTCCCAAAGATATTTTGATCTGGTCGTTCCGCATCCCTAGTATTACGTTTGTTTGGTGCACCTATAAGTCTGACCAGGGTTTTTCGTCATCTGGACGAACGTCTGCAGGACATAATTATTCAAGCTATTTCAAGAGTGACAATATTTCTTTACTAGATCTAGTATTATGATCCATATCTCTTTCAACAATAGATCTCCTACACTTCTAGTGTCAAGGAGTATCGATAGATATGTTTGGTCCAAGGATATGGGACCTAGTCACTTCTTTTATGATCATTATGATCAATCGATGTATTTGACAGATTATTTGCTAAAATCGCAAATAGATTATCTTTTGATCTTCCAATTCAATCTAACTAGTACATGGATTTAAATAAGGAAGATGTTTTTATTCTTATAAAATTTCTTGGCATTCCAAAAAGCTACGGAGTAGTATATTATCTCCCCCTAATGCCGAGAAACAATCTTCATTAGGAATGCAGTCAACGTACCCAATTATATGTATTGATCCCCTATCATGAACTTTCGGTATTTAATCAATAGACGGAAGTTTCTTTGATAGCCCTTTTAGAGGTACGTTGTGGTGGTGATATAAAATAGACTGCGCAAAAAAAAATAATAATAATAACGCAGATAGGGAAATGTTACTTCTGAAACCACGTACTATGTGAAAAAGGGGGTATAGCAATCCTTGAGGGATTGATTTGTGATATGCATTGAGTTAGACTTGGGTAAAAAGAACTTGACTCATAGTAACGTCATAGCAATCCTTCAGGGATTGATGGGATATGTGGACCATTTTTGTCAAGAATTCACTGTTACGTTTCATCCTAAAGGGTGACTTAGAGAATTAAAGTCCTTAATCTACCTTCTGGGCAAATAAATATACAAAAAAAATGAGGGCTATAAATTTAAATATCATATGCCCAAATCTCATGTGAAAGAGTTTCTATAGCAGAGACTAGCACTGTAAACATGTCATAGTCTTTCATTGTTATCACATGCAAGCTAAGGTTTAGCAACGACAGGTGCAACCTAATCATATTGAGAATTCATGCTATTTTCCCACTTATAAGTTGGGTGATGAATCTCAATAGCTATGGCCTATAGCAAATCATAAACTGCCAACAAGAGAAATAAAAAAATCTCTTATATGAACATAATCAAGAGATTATATGCTAAAAGATGTCAATTAAAGAGAATCACATGCAATATGTGATATAATTGTCCCTTATGTCTTGGACACCAAAAACTCAATTTAGTCATGCGCATCATATTTGATACACACAAGGCATGACATGACAAGAGATATTCTTATTAATTCATAAATTAGAAAAATGAGAGAAGTACCGTTCGTCGAAGAATAATGAGCACATGTTTGCTGCCGGGCCCATTCATTCCTATTTTGGGGAGTCAAAAATAATAATTTTCCAAGCAAGCTCTCATTTTATCTCATAGTTTCATACAAGTATGAAAAAAATCACAAAGCAACAAGATATACATGCTGAAAATGGCAGAAATTTTCAGAATTTTGACCTGGATTTCTGAATTTTCTGAGAAAAAACGGTAACACATTTTGACACAAAATTTTGCAGATATGTAGTTCAGAAAGTCTAGAAAGTACACGAAAATTTTCATGCCAATCCAAGGTCTAGAAGTATTTTTTCTAAAACTTTTCCCAACACTGCTCCAGGCAGAAAAATAATTGACAGCATAGTGCCAAAACTTTAATTTTTCTGGAATCACCAAAGCATATTTTTAACAAAATCTTTTTACAGACATCAAATACCACGAGTTTAGATTCTCCAGAAAAAATTCCATGCCAAAAGGAGTTCAAGAAGTATTTTTCACGAATTTAATTTTCAAACTGTGCCGGTCAGAATTTTCAGGCAGTGATTACTATGTGTAAAAAAATCACAACTTGTTTGCTTCAGGCAAACCAACATGATTTGAGTCAATTTTGACTTTTGGAGAGTATCATAGCATTAGAAATAGAAGTTGCAAACTTCATTCATAAGTCATTAGTCACTTTAAAAATCAATCCACATTCAGGGTCTTCCAGACCTTATTAAAAAAAATCCAATGACCAAACACTTAGCATAATTTTGTCATGTACTACTACTGGAGTACAATACGACCATTGACAATGAGACCCGCATACACCTAATATCCTTCAGGGATTCACTTAGGGTTTATAGATCCTTTTAGATCAAATATCTATAATCGAGGCCTTGAGGCAAGATAAAGATAACGGGTGACTGATAAAATTAGTGCTCTTTATTTACCTTCTGGGTAAAACTATATTAAAAAAAATTAGACACTACCATTTTGTTTAAATACTCCGATTTAAGATTTATTCTAATGCCCAAGACTCATGTGAAATAATTTCTATAGCAAATTAGCACCATCAATTAACTTTTAAAACAATACAAAGCCAATTTTACATTGGGGAAACTGCCCTAGTGTTGATATTTTTAATTTGTGCTATGACTTGTTGCCTTCTGGGCAATGTTATGTTTAGAATTTTGGCTATAATCACTTGTTGATCAAGATAATCCTTCAGGGACAGTCATATAATAAGCAGGGGCTTTGATGTGCCTTCCGGGCTATCTCCCATTAAGATTTAAACACAAAATGTTAATAAATCTTAATCTTTATGACCTATAACAAATAATCCATTGACATTTTAAAAGCCCCATAGAAAATAATTCATAACCACTCTTAATACCAAATTCATAGTTTCATTGAGTTCTGGAATGAGCCCGGCCGACCAACATACAGGCATGCAATTCAACAGAATGCTATAAACACTTTGTTAACCCAAATTAAAGAGTATACTAATAAGGCCATACATTATGGTCAAAAAGAATATTCTCAGAACTCATATAAAACTTGCTCACGAGGTTAACATGGTGACTATCATCATTGAAATAGCAAAGAGCACATCTTACATATATGAATAAGCAATTAAGCATGCATTGAAGTTAGGAAAAACTGACCGAATTTGTAGTAATAAATTAGGTCAGTCCACGAAACCTGACATTGAACTTATGCTGCCCCTGCTTCAACGTGAGATTGCCATTCCCTTTACTCAATCATGTATCTGCTTGCAAAGATTGCATCAAATTAAAAAAAAAACAGTAGCAGCACCCCGCATTTTGCAACATCATCCATTCGCAATGTTTATATATCTAGGCATCTTGTTATCGTAATCGACGTCCCCAGAGTCGACGAGAGGTCTGGAGTGTTGAACGATGGAGCGGCCGATAGATTGAATTTATCCAGTCCTCCTCCTCTTTCTTGGAGTCGGCGATGAAGTACGAACATAGTATCACGGCTAGTTGAGATTCGAGAGCAAAGGGCACTCATCGACGAGGACGATGCCGCGAGGGACTGCATCGGGGGTGGAGGCGTTGGCGGATCGGAGTCATTGAACCATATACAGAAACTTTCCCTGCTTGAGAACATACCAACGACGTTACTGATCTACAGAGGACCAGAACCCAATCTCAGAGTAGTCTGACAGGTCTGTATTGGAATCCGTTGTTAGTGATAATGAACCACAATCGATTTAATATCCATAAAATAATATTTATATATATACACACGAAATATATATAAAATATTATTGGATATATGTATCCGAAATATATATATACACACAAATATATATAAGACGGACCCAACGGTTATATATAAATGTATATCTACGAAAAAGATATACCAATATATATCAACCAAAAAGAAAATATAATCCTTAGATTATAATTCCAAATTAACAAGAAAGAACGATTTTTGCTTAAAAGCATAATCCAAAACAAGAAAGAAGGAGAAGGAAGAAAGAAATGTACGAGTTAGGCAAAGTGCCTGTCTTTCCTTAAAACCTTATTTGCCACCTCCCAAAAGTGCTAGGAGCGTTGTGGCCTAGGTTTCCCAGGATAAAACGTACAACGGTTCGACGTTTGAGCACCCAAACGAACGAACCCGGCAAACTAGAGCACGGGCAGAACACAGCTTCAAGAATGGAGTAGGAGCAGAGATTTTTGGAGCTGGGAAAACGAAGTTTCTGTGTTGTGTGTGTTGTTCTCAATCCGTGTAGAAACACTGCTGCTACCCTCCTTCTTATATAGGGACGTAGGACATCAAATAGCATTTAACTAGGCCATTAACACCAGCCTTGTAACATCTTAAACAGCTGGTCTTTAGTGCAGATTTAATTCAAAAATCAAATACAGAAATTAATTCTGTAACGGATGAATTAAATCTCCAACTGTCCAAAGACGTATCTGGTAGACCGAAGTTTCAACCTCGCGCTGCGCACGAGAGCAACTCTCGCGTTGCTCTCGGCTGGGTGGCTTAGAGTTGGGAAAACTGATACCAAAGTTGGCATAACTTAGCCCGCAAGGCCAGCCAATTTTCGGACGACATTCGTGCCGGCGCACACGAGCTCGGGCTTGAATCAAGCCTTTTGATCTCGTTTCTAGTTGAAATTTGATTTGCACCCCCCCCCCCCCCCCCGCCGCGCGAGAGAGCCTCTATGCTATACAATTCTACAAGCTCTAAAAAAACTCTTGTATAAAAGGGGGGTCAAATCCTCTTTCCAAACCAATGTGGGACAAAAGCTCACTTTTTCCCTTCATTTTTCCAACTCAATGGGTCTACTTTGAGAATCAATATCTCATTCACCCAATATCCGTTTTGAGCGTACAATATATCAATCTCTTCGTCTCACTACGAAGAATCCGAATCCACTTTGACCCGATCCAAATCGGAAGTGGACCCCACTGATAATTGTACCACAAAATAGCCACTTAACATGTCATTATATGCCATTTTAATGCTATTTTTTTCCAACAATCCCCCACATGAATGAAAAATTGATTTTCAGGGTATTTTAAAATCGGAAACAAACTGTGTTCAACGGTCGATCCCTGCATAGGATAGGTAGGGATCACTATACCCTTTGAACCTTCCCTTGTAAAGATATGTTTACTCTACTGGCTGTACAGTAGAACGCGATGTCTTTGAACCGACTGCCGTTTGTGTAGACGATGACATATCTCACACAGGAACCTCCCAACCATGCTCTGTTCTCATGAGTGTGCCCATTTTGGTCGTGGGTCACCGTCCTGGTTCTGCAAGAGTTTGTGAAGAATTGTGCCCATTAATTCTCCTTTGAAGCGACCCTCACTTCTCTCTCACATAGGTGATTCTTTTCCGAGTATCCCGCATACTCACACATGTCAACCGACATTCGAATCATTAAAGCATCAACATGCTAACCTTGCGCGGGAGTCACTGTTCTAACGAGGAGTGGTGGGGAGTCCGAGACCCCCCACAGTGACACGCTCCGTTCCACAATTTAGTTGTCCCATTGAACCTAGGTGCTAGCTAGGTTGGGTGTCCACTAAAGAACTTTTAGTCTAAGGGCTTTAGACCCATTCCTCGTTCCAATTTCTCCACAACCATTTGCTTACCCTCGGGTTAGCGAGTTAGCGGCCGCTACGTTATCTTTTGACATCACGTAGTCAATAGAGATAACCCCCGTTGTGAGAAATTGTTTAATAGTATTATATCTACGACTTATAAGTCTAGACTTACCATTCCACATTTAACTCTGTACTTAACCAATTTTTGGCTTGACTATCACAATGCACACAAATTGGAGGTACGAGTTCACTACTAGGAACATTCTCGAAATAATGGCTTAGCCATTCGGCCTACTCGCTCGCGACACGAGTGTAAGGCTATCAGCTTTGAACCCGTCGGATCTTAGCTTTCACAAATTCATTTCGAGAATTTCTGTCCAACCGACTGCACTGGCCTACGTAAAGACGTAGCTTTTGATGGACTTAGCGTCCTTTGATATCCGTGCTATACTTTCCAAGTATGGCTAGATATCCCACGTTGTGCAGTCCAAAGTCACAAGCATACATAAGTATCTCATAACTTCCACTACTGTCTTCTAGTGCGTAACACTAGGGTTACTCGTATGTCTACCGAGTTCGTTAACCGCTAAGGCAATATCCAGCCTAGTACAACCTATTAGATACAATTAAACTACCAATAATCTGAATGTATTCTCCATGAGAAGTACAATACTCGTGATTATTGGCTAGTTGTACGTTAGTATCTAACGATGTCCAAGCCACTTGATTAACATCCTTTGCAAGGATTTAATCAACACAATGAGATTGGCTTAACACGAGACCATACGGTCTTCTCACAATTTTAATCTCAAGGATTAAATCTGCCAAGCCCACACCTTTGATCGCATGTCAAATCTCAAATTTAACATGTTCTCGGTAGAATTGATCATGTGATCGTTACTACCCACGTTGAGTTTATCGTGTATAGACAAATAGTGATAACCTCATCTATCGTACGCATTACGTAGACATTTATCACATTTGTTTATACTGAACTAGTGACACATCATTGTATGATAAAAACTTACATGCCAAGTACTAAGGCAATTGTTTCTTCAAACCAAACAATGATCTTACCAGTTACACACTTTCTTTCCATAACGCGGAACCACGAAGCCCTCGGGTTGTTCCATGTCTATTAAGAAAGCGATACATCCATTTCGATAAACTTCCAAGTTTCGCTAAACAGCTCTTGGGAAGTATCATCCTAATGGATTTCATTCTCGTCACAAGAGAATATATATTGAAGTAACTGTGGCACTCGCATTGCATGTAATTTAAAATTACAAGCTCGGCCATTTTACTTCGATATAACCAACCGATTTTATCTTCCGACTAGTGATCCGTTTAGGATCTAGAGGTTTTACAACCCGAAGGAAGAACAACCAGTTCCAAGTATGATTCTTTTAGATAGAATCTACTTCACGCTCGGTAGCCTCTCTCGGGTTGGTCCATCTGTAGAAGTCACAACTTCTACATATGTTTGAGGCTTGTTTTCTAACAACCTTGTCAGAAAATCCAATTTATTTTCTAGTAAACAAGTTAGAATATGCGTGTCACATTCTAGCATGTACGTCAGAAAATCTGGACCAAGGGATTTTTCAATCCTGGCTCTCTTGCTACGTCTAGCTTTGAGCTCGGGTTCTCTTTCATACCCTTCAACCATAGCTACGTCGAAAGTTCCTTTCAACGTGCTAGGTCCTTTATTGAACCTTCACAGAAATTACATCTTCAAAGAACGATGAATTTCTTGATTCAGTTTATTGTGTTCTTATGTACATCCAAACTATAGAACTCGTGTACTAAGAACCCAATATACACCTTTGGCAAGATACCCCCACATTTCAGGCATTAGTAGGAAAATTTCCTACGTACCCACAATTCGTAAGAATTTCATACGGGTAACCTTATTTAAAAGGTACTTACTTGTCCAAAGTATTGTCTCACCCCACGTACCTTGAGGTAGACCCGAACTTATCAACGTCTTGTTATTTACGTTCGGCAACAGCGTTCAATCGATTGAGGTGAATACCGTACCGTACTCTCGAGTACAATACCAACGCTTGCGCCGAAATCACCAATAGGTGTTTCATGTTCACCACATCAATTATTCATAACCGCATTAATCCACGATTAATTTGGTTTTTCCTTTTAATTCTTATAAAGAATAAACATGTGCTGCACATTAGCACATCTCGTAGAAGCTAACAGATTAGCCTTTACAAATCCATTCGGTTTTGACCGAAAGGCCACAAACCCGAAACAGTGCTTCCGAAATTGAAGCACGAATCAGTGCTTAGTAATGAAGCACGAGACATGCTATACCAAGCACGAATCTTGCTACCAAACTAACATACCGATTCCAAAACAATCTCTATTGCTTTAAATTATAAACTCACAACAACCATTGGTTGCTTGACTTATAATTCCAGTGCTACTTGGCACTAGGATTATTAGTTAATTTCACAATTAACCAAAAACTCCTTTCGTGCTAATCACATAACACTTTTACAACGCTAAATTTAATTAGCCATATACGAAAGATTTAAGCTAAGTAGATTAGCATTAAGACCAATCATAATCTAGCACCTTTATTGCTATTACCAAAGCACCAAATGCTTAAGTTTTCAACACCTAAAGGTGCAGCCACCAAGTGGCCGAAAGTACCTAATTAGGCACTCTACCTAGTGCTTAATAGCACTCTTACAGTGGTTTAATTTGCACTTCAAAGTGCCAAATTAAATTGCACTTTCCACTAGTGCTACAAAAGCACTATTCACTAAAACACAATTTGTCTCAAATTAAATATACTAGTATAATTTGGAATTTTTGATCAATTTAATTATAACACAATTAACAAAACTAAATCAACCAAATTTCCAAAACTAGTTGAACCAAACTCATATAATCGTTCTTAGAATATTATATAAAATATTCAACACTTGAGCTGTGACGCTCACGATTATATAGTTATCCCAATGTTTGACAAATTGATCCTATTTTGAAATCTGTATCGTTCAACATGAACTAGAACCGAAGTCCTTTTACGGGATTTCAAACATGTAACGTGCTTGTTACATTCCGTTCCGGCCGTTAAGCCATTTTAGCATTTTCCACATAATGCTCCGTGATGCACCACGCACCCATATTGAACCTTTTATATATTAAAAATATTACACAAGAATATTTCAAAATATACAAAGTTCATAACACACAAATGGAACAATTCATTTTATTTAACAATAAAATGTATCACAAGGATACTACAACATTTATTTAACAAATAAATAAATACGAAAAATTACATTGGAAACCAATTTCCATTATTCCTATGTAGTAGTCCTTCGAACCCGTGTGCCTTATTCCATTCTCAACCATCCACTCCACAGCGGGTGGTCCATAGCGCACATCGGGGGTACCTCGGTTGTGACCTCACTCGTCCAACCATCCACTTGTTTTGAACATGGCGAAATTGTCCTCAACCTTTTCACCAGGATGACGATTCGCATCATAGTGGCATTTCTCCTTCTTCTCATAATCTTCTTGAAAGCTAAGCTTCCGCTTGAGTTTCCTTCGATTACGGTTGAAGTCATTTGTAACACTACCATAATCCTCGGACCATGTAGTCATTACACCATCATAGGATCCTTCATGGCTTTTAGCCGATCCACTAGACAACACAATAGGTACCAATTGTGTGTCACCAGCCACAGGTCTACCGGTTCGTGAACCAAAGTTCTCCGGAGCACCATCGTGTGTCTTTGCAACTACCATGGAAATAACATTTCCAACGTTGCCGCCATCAACTGGCATCACGGAATGTGCAACTTCGTTGCCTTTCCGACCATTTGAATGTGCACCTCCGGCACATTCACGGATCCAACACTTTTGGAATCCATCGACTTGTTCATTATCAAAATTGATAAGGTTTTAAGATTGTTGGTGATAATGAACCACAATCGATTTAATATCCATAAAATAATATTTATATATATACACACGAAATATATATAAAATATTATTGGATATATGTATCCGAAATATATATATATACACACAAATATATATAAGACGGACCCAACGGTTATATATAAATGTATATCTACGAAAAAGATATACCAATATATATCAACCAAAAAGAAAATATAATCATTAGATTATAATTCCAAATTAACAAGAAAGAACGGATTTTTGCTTAAAAGCATAATCCAAAACAAGAAAGAAGGAGAAGGAAGAAAGAAATGTACGAGTTAGGCAAAGTGCCTGTCTTTCCTTAAAACCTTATTTGCCACCTCCCAAAAGTGCTAGGAGCGTTGTGGCCTAGGTTTCCCAGGATAAAACGTACAACGGTTCGACGTTTGAGCACCCAAACGAACGAACCCGGCGAACTAGAGCACGGGCAGAACACAGCTTCAAGAATGGAGTAGGAGTAGAGATTTTTGGAGCTGGGAAAACGAAGTTTCTGTATCCGTGTAGAAACACTACTGCTACCCTCCTTCTTATATAGGGACGTAGGACATCAATTCAACCTCGCGCTGCGCACGAGAGCAACTCTCGAGTTGCTCTCGGCTGGGTGGCTTAGAGTTGGGAAAACTGATACCAAAGTTGGCATAACTTAGCCCGCAAGGCCAGCCAATTTTCGGACGACATTCGTGCCCGCAGGTGCCGGCGCACACGAGCTCGGGCTTGAATCAAGCCTTTTGATCTCGTCTCTAGTTGGAATTTGATTTGCACCCCCCCCCCACCCCCCGCCGCGCGAGAGAGCCTCTATGCTATACAATTCTACAAGCTCTAAAAAAACTCTTGTATAAAAGGGGGGTCAAATCCTCTTTCCAAACCAATGTGGGACAAAACTCACTTTTTCCCTTCATTTTTCCAACTCAATGGGTCTACTTTGAGAATCAATATCTCATTCACCCAATATCCGTTTTGAGCGTACAATATATCAATCTCTTCGTCTCAGTACGAAGAATCCGAATCCACTTTGACCCGATCTAAATCGGAAGTGGAGCCCACTGATAATTGTACCACAAAATAGCCACTTAACATGTCATTATATGCCATTTTAATGCTATTTTTTTCCAACAACCGTTTACTGATCTCTAGAGGCTCTCCACAGTAAACGACATCACTGTCGTCGCGATCAACACGACCCAGTCCAAAAATGCGTCTGGATGCCGCCTCCGATTCCCATGTCATCCTCTCCGTATCTTCTTGATTTTTCGGCTTCGATCGATCGGATCCATAATCACCAAAATTTTCTACACTTATTTTGCGGAAATCGTGCCATCCGGATCGGAGCAAGTTTGATTCGGCGCCGAAGTCGTCATAATCAGTAGCGATGGTGACGGTGACGGCGACGACGATCCGAGGCCATCCCCACCATCAACTCCAAATCCAGAGTTCCAGCTTCACGATCGATGGCGTTAGCGTTGCCTTCGTGGCTAGGCGGCGACCTTAGCTTTGATCTGGGATATCTCATCAAGATCAATAATACAGAATCTCTGCTAGTTTGGATTGAGGTTGTGGTGATGGCGTTCACGATCTCGCCTAGCATTACGTTGGAGGAAATCAAAGCCGATAATCTATTGGATAAAGCATCTGCTGATAACGTGTTAAAATAATATTTAGAATAGAGAATATAGACATGGGGAGAAAGGATGATGGTCTCTTCCTTTATCATCTTCATCTACAACAAGCTAATATATACATAATACAAAGGTATTAAATAGATGCAATAAATGTATAACAGTTACATACGTTACAATAATAATGTCCATAATGATAATGAATTTTTTTTGAAAGTATAATGATAATGAATTATAACATAGCCAAATTTAATTTCGTAATTTTACAAATTATTTCAGTTTTAGTTCTTATAGAAAACTAATATTATGCACGGAATGAGTTTAACGCTCGTCCACTCTACATACTATATATATATATATATATATATATATATATATATATATATATATATTCATTTTGATTTTTGAATGCTTAATAGTTAAATTACTATATTATAATTTAATTTTATTTATTTTCTAAACTTAAAATTCACTGTACAATTGACTGATCTAATTTTATTAGATTTACATCCCTTGCGAATGTGGATGCAGATAAGAAATTTCAAATTCACATTTAATTAGCATATTGGATGTAAATTCACTCCAAATCCACTCTACAAATGCCCCTTATAAATATACTTATTTAAAAAAAAAAAAACAATTATATGAAACAATTAATGCCAGACTTAGACAGACGATATTTTTGACATTCATGTTCCCTCTGCATCCATAGTGATGAAAATTTTAGCATCATTTTTGACTCATAATGTCACTCCAAAAGTTCAACAAACATTGTTTGAATACAATATAATAAAATATATATGTGAACTCAAACTAAAAATTAGAATTAATTTCAATTTTAGTTCTTAATTAATCAAATTATTACAAATGCATCACATTTTAATTCTCACGAAAGAATAATAGTGATACATTAAGTTGCTCTCCCATAGGTGGGAGGTTGTGCCATTGCGGGTTCGAGTATCAGTGGAGGCGATATTGACTCTTTGTGCTTCAGTAGGTTGAAAAAGTAGTTATGAAAAAAATACTATATTGTACCAGAGTAAGTAATACTAAAAAAAAAAATTGTGATCCATTTTAAATAGTCGTTGACTATATCTAACTAATTTTAACGGTTAGAGTAGCTAGCTTGATTTGTAAGAATCTCCCCTCCTAGCGAAGAAAAAAAAAAAGGAAAAAAGTAATTAAAAAAAAAATCAACCAAGAATTAAAGGGGTATGAATTTGACTTTATTGTGAGTATTAATTTACAAATATTAGGAGGCTCGTAGGCCAATCAAAGAACATCTTGCGATTTTATCTCCTTTATTTTTTTGCGTGTGTATCGGATAAATCTCACCTTATGACTCTAGCCGGTAAAGGACCACAGAGAGATAAGACACCCTAGATTGTCTATAATTGATCGACTTTAATCAAGAAGACTGAGATTTGAACACACAATCTTGTAAATACAAGTATTTTGGCTGAGGTTACCCTCCTTAATAACATAAAGATGTAGTAAGAAAGTCACGACTTTTGACATTTAAAACGTGTTTCAAGTACTTGGGTTCATTTTTCTACAAAAAGGCGGCTATTCAAATCATTCTTTCTCTTTTCAAAAAACAAAAAAAAAAAACAAAAAAAACAAAAAAAAATCATTCTTCCTGGTCGTGAATTGCGAGGGCACTTTTCAAGTCCAAATATTGACGAATTGTCTGTCTTGCATGCCTCAATTTAGCAAATTATTATATAAAAGGGTTCCTCAATTGGCCAACAGATATTTTTTGCTTCATTGTCTGTCTTGCATGCCATGGCTTATCGTAAGCCCACTTCCCCTTTATCTATTCTTCTTTTCTTCACATTTCTCTTTATCTTTCCCTCTTCTTCTTCCAGATTGTCTGCCCCACCAAAAACTGGTAAGCATTGATAATTGAATTCTGCATTTTTCTTTTTGGGTAAGGGATAGTAATGTGTGGTGGTTACATTATATTGCATTTCAATTTGATAATTGTTGAGCTTAGCTTAGTTCATACTGTATGAAGAAGTAAGAACAGTAGGATGCATATATCTCTCAATGTTTACAATGATGATGATAAGAGAAGAATGAATATCAAAACTTGTGAACTGAACACAGCTCATTATTTATACAAGGAAAAGAGAGGCAAAAGCAGTTATAACTAACTACTGGGAAAAGACTTAAAAGCCCTTAGGTTCTAAACAATAACAACAGCAGTGATGATCAGTCTCCTTCTTCTTCTGCTTCTTCACTTTAGACTAGCTTACTTTGTCAATAATTAATAAGAATAATAATAGTATGTGGGGGAATATCAAAGACACTTTGATGTAGTGTCCGTTAAATTTTTTCCTAGATCAGTGAACAAGTTGGCTATGCAGTTGCGAGGGCTACTCATTTCCACACCGGTCTTTTTATTTGGATTTCGTCTATTTCTTCTTGAGGATTTGTAGTGTCTCTTCTCATGTTTGGGTTTGGTTTGTATGGTTCTATACAGGTGTTGCGTACGTTGTGCCTTTCAACAATAATATGACAATTGATTCTACACATCAACTTCTGCCGGGTAACTTCTTATTCTATCCATCTTTAGCTTACATGCATTATATCTTCTTTGTTTCCTGTTTTTTTTTTTTTTTTTTTGACTTCAAGTTATTAAACATCAACAATGTTCAATTATGCACAATCTAATTTTTAAGTCTATGCAGGAAATAAAAGAAAAAATATAAGTCAACGCCTTTATCGTATTTATTAATTCACATTATTTATATTGTTTCATTCTAGCAAATATTGTTTCATTCTAGCTTCTAAATATTAAGAGTTATGATCACTCTGTTAGACTAAAATGTCACATGTATCATATAATATGTGATTATAGGATCGACTAACCTCCAGCCATAGTTTCTGTTACGGTTGAGCGATCCGGACTGCTGCAGAGATAACGAGTATTTTGTCTCTCACTTTACTCAGCTCTCTCTAGATGGTGTATGAGGTATGTATTGTGAGCAGTGAGAGGACTAGAGACCTTATATAACCACTGGCCATCATTGTGGTTGATTGTCTTTAGGTCTCCTAAACCCTAACCAGACTCCTAATCATAATGGTAGTCTAGTTATTAGGTTATTAGTGTTGCACCACATATCAAATACTGAATATTATCATAACTTATCCTAATGTTATAATAACAGTAACGGATAAACGTTACATTCTCCCACTTGGTGCAAGCACTACCACTCAATAACAGAAAAACACCAACCATAATGATATGTCCTCATTAGCACGAGTAGTATCCATTATGATCAAATGCAAACTGCCATTGGGCACTTAATTAGGAAACAAAACCCAACGAAATAAACCCTATGTTTATTCCAAGTCCCTGAAGTACATTTTCTCATCAATATAAAGCAAATGAAGGTGTACACACTTAATTGAGAAAATGTCTAAATGCCAAAGAATTTTATTGAAGCTGAATGTATATGCAAATCACAAAGTAGATGAAAGTCCCATTTTCTGAACCAGATCCTTGAATTTAACTGAAGGCATGCATTTAGTCAAGGGATCTGCAAACACCAACTCAGTATGAATGTGTTCAAAGAATACAACTTTATTTTTGACACGCTACCTAATTGCTAAGAACTTGATGTCGATGTTCTTAATTCGACTCCCACTTTTGTGGTCTTAGCTAGGAAGACTGTAGCTGAGTTGTCACAGTAGACTTTCAATGGCTTAGATATAGAATCCATAATTCTAAGCCCAGAGATAAATTCTTTAGCCAAACACCCTATGAAGTTGCCTCGAAACTGGAAATGAACTCGGCTTCGATGGTAGAAGTAGCTATTAAGAACTGTTTAACACTTCTCCATGAGATAGCCCCACTGGCCATAATAAAGACGCACCCTGAAGTTGATTTCGAGAATCAACTCAGCCAGCGAAGTCCGCGTCTGAATAACCGACAACATCTAAATTGTCCGTCTGCCTAAACCCAAGCTTGTAACCTTTGGTTCATCTTAGATACCTTAGAACCCTCTTTACAGCTCACCAATAGTCTAACCCCGGATTGTATTGGTAACGCCCAAGCATTCCAACCGCAAGAGCAATGTTCGGCCTTGTATAGACTTGAATATATCCAAGACATCCAACAAGGGACGTTCTCCATGGATTCTTTCTCCAAGTCATTTTCCGGACATTGGTCCAAACTGAATTTATCCCCATTTGATATGGGAGCAGCGTTTGGTGAACAATTTTGCATATGAAATCTCTCTAAAACTTGGTTTATATAGGTTTCTTGAGATAAACCCAGTATACCCCGGGGGCTATCTCTCTGAATTTTAATGCCAATAACATAAGAGGCATCACCCATATCCTTCATATCAAAGTTCTTAGAAAGAAATTGTTTCACATCACGAAGCATCCCTTTATCATTGGTGGCAAGTAAGATGTCATCCACATATAAAACAAGGAAACAAATTTTACTCCCACTCACCTTTTGGTATATACAGTTATTTGAGGGATTTTCAACAAAACCAAATGAAGAAATTACTCCATCGAATTTGATATACCATTGACGGGAGGCTTGTTTTAAACCGTATATGGATTTCTTAAGCTTACATACTAAATGCTCACCACCCCTAGAAGGGAAACCTTCAGGTTGTTTCATATAAACCTCCTCTTCTAGATCACCATTTAGGAAAGCGGTTTTCACATCCATTTGTTGCAACTCAAGATTAAAATGTGCAACTAATGCCAGAATGACCCGAAGTGAATCTTTCTTTGATACAGGAGAAAAAGTCTCCTTGTAATCGATTCCTTCTTTTTGAGTAAATCACTTGGCAACAAGCCGGGCCTTGTATCTCTCAATGTTGCCTAATGAGTTTCTTTTAGTCTTAAAAACCCATTTACAGCCAATGGCCTTGGCCCCATTAGGCAACTCAACAAGATCCCAAACTCTATTGTCCTTCATGGAATTCATTTCATCCTTCATGGCTTCTAACCATAAGTCAGACTGTGCACAATTTGTGGCTTCAGAGAATGTTTCAGGATCATCTTCAGCCCCTATGTCAGATTCTTGTAGATACGAAACATAATACTAGGAACTGCCGATCGCCTTATCCGAGTAGACCGTCTTAAAGTTGGACCCTCATCACCTTGTACAGGCTGCGGGGCAACTACCTCTGGTGGCAGTTCTTGAATCGGTTCAGTTTGCATCGGCTCAGAATCTTGCTGTATATCCTGAGTTGGTTCAACCATTGGTTCGAAATCTAGTTCAGGCAGTTGCTGCAAGTCCTGAACTGGTTCTTCCAAAGGCTGATCCTCAACAGTTTGTGGAATCTCAACGGTAGGTGGTATATCTGCAGGCATAACTAAAGGAGCACTGCGGATAAGTACAACCCCACCAGATGACGTAGAAGGTTGAGAGTCAATATGATCGAAGGAAGGAACTAAGTCCTTAAACCGATCACTCCCACTAATCAAGTCATCTTCAAGAAATTTTGCATTCCTTGATTCCACTATCCTAGTAGTATGAGATGGACAATAGAACCTATAACCCTTAGAAGATTGTGCATATCCAATAAAGAAAGCACTAATTGTCCTTGGATCAAGTTTCTTCTCGTGTGGGTTATGTATCCTCACCTCAGACGGACATCCCCAAACACGCATATGTTGCAAACTCGGTTTCCAACCTTTGAATAACTCAAACGGTATCTTAGGGACAGCCTTGGTTGGAACACGGTTTAATATATACGTTGTCGTCTTAAGCGCTTCATCCCACAACGACTTAGGAAGCTTAGAGTTGCTAAGCATACTCCGCACCATATCCAGAAGGGTCCGGTTTCTTCTTTCAGCTACACCATTTTGGTCCGGAGAACCAGGCATGGTGTATTGGGCAACAATCCCATGCTCTTGAAGAAACTTAGCAAAGGGACCAGGTGATTGTCCATTCTCATTATATCTACCATAGTATTCACCACCCCTATCAGACCTAACTATGTGTATTTTCCTGTTACATTGGTTTTCAACTTCAGCTTTAAATGATTTAAAGGCATTCAATGCTTCATGTTTATGATGAAGTAAATACACATAGGAAAATCTTGAGAAGTCATCAATAAAGGTGATAAAATATTTCTGACCAGGTATTGTCATATCAGGACAACATATGTCAGTATGAATAATTTCCAACAACGTTGAACTTCTATTGGCACCTTTCTTTGACTTGTTGTCTGCTTACCCTTAATGCAGTCAACACAAGTCTCAAAGTCAGTATAGTCTAGAGTAGAAAGTACTCCATCCTTTACCAACCTTTTAATACGCTCAAGGGAGATATGACCTAATCTCCGATGCCACAACATTGAGGAATTGTCGTTAATACTACACCGTTTGGTGCCGTTTTGAACATGTAAAGAATTGTAAACTGAATCATTCTTTAATTTAAGACGGAAAAGACCATCAGACAATGTACCAGTACCAACACAAGTAGAATAAAGAAATAACTTGATATTATTGGTATTAAATTCAAAAGAATATCCGAAGGGTACAAGTCTAGATACTGAAACTAAGTTCCTAGAAAAACTAGGAACATAAAAAGTCTTTTCTAATGTCAATACAAAGCCATTGTCCAAAACTAAATTGCAAACTCCGACAGCTTCTACTGGTGACGCAATCTTGTTTCCAGAGAAGATGCTACACTCAGTTCCCTTTGGCTGTCTCAGTTTTGTCATATCCTGCAAAGAGTTTGCAATGTGGATTGTTGAACCAGAGTCAACCCACCAGGAATTAGTATTAACTTCTGACATGTTAGATTCGAAACAAACGAAAGAAGATGAAATGTTACCTTTTGGGACATCCATTTCTGAAACTTGATACAATCTTTCTTCATGTGTCCCTTCTTTTTGCAAAAGAAACACTTTTGTATCTTCTTAATGTCTGCTTTCGGGGTTAGTTTCCCCTTAGCAGCTATGGTAAGTCCCTTAGGCTTTCCAGACATTCTTTTAGGCCTTGTTGTGGCCATTAAAGCACTTTCCCCAAGCTCAGTTAAAAGCCGTGTTTCCTCTTGAGTACACATGGTAATCAATTGATTGTTAGACCATTCATCCTTATGTGTATTATAGGAAATTTTAAATGCATTATAGTCCTGAGATAGGGTATTTAGTGCAAAGTGCACCACAAAGGCATCTGGAAGAATAATCTTCAACTTCTTTAATTGAGCCGCAATGTCCCTGAGCTGTAAGATGTGTTTCCGCGTTCCCTTGACAGTGGAAAGATGCATATTGATAAACTGCATTATCAGGGTACTTGCCAGAGATTTGTTCGCGTCAACAAATTGATCATCGATGGCCTTGAGTAATGGCTCAATGTCCTCAATATCATCGACGGGACCACGAATCTCTCTGGCAATTTTAGACTTAATGAGGAATACGCCTAAGCGATTGGCTGTTGCCCATCGCTCGTATAGCGTTTTTTGTTCCTCAGTGTTTTCCGCAGTAAGCTCAGCAGGCTTCTTAATGCGAAGAGCATAATCAAACCCTAATATTCCTAAATTCAATAAAACAGCGTCTTTCCACTCTTTGTGATTATCATAATTAAGGATAGGAATATCAATTGTTATTGATTGAGTGATGGGAAGAGTGACTGTAAAAGAAAAATTGAAAGCTTGGTTAGAATATTTTCGAGACACAAAATTAGAGATACTGAAGTACATAATATTACCAATGTAAAATTATGCAAAAGATAAATTCGGATGCCATAAAAATTGCCTGTGGGCTAAATTTTTACGCATAATGAATTTACCAAAAACTGAATGGTGGAAACGAAATGGGTGCGATTTTAATTTTTCCACCCTTAATGACAAAACTACCAAAACTATATGCCGATACATAATCCCTGTGGGCAAATTATGATCATAGTATGGTATTTCATCCTAATTAACCCTACAAATATAACAAAATTGCCTGTGGGCTAAATTTTGCCATATCACGCAGAGTGAATTACAATATTCTTGCATTAACTTTATGTGAGTAAAACTTAGTATATGTAATTTTGGAAAAACTAAAGATGATGGGGCTACTCTTTAATTAACCAAAGAACATAATCACATTAGCAAGAAAACCTAATAAACAATCAGATTAAACCAAAATATGATAGACAATCCTTAGGTATACTCCCAGGAAAGTTGGTCGAGACGAAGCTCGGTTAAATACCAACTCCTTACACAGAGTAGCGTCGCAAGGGGACTAGTAGCAACAAGGCTTTTAAGCCAAGGCTATAGAACTAGTATTACTCCCCAAGAAACTTCCCTAATTCATGTGTTCTCATTTTTGAAGTAAAATCGTTTGAGAGATCTAAAGAGTAGTTTCACCTATGGATAAGGCTTTGAATAGGGTAAAACTACGAATTGTTTATGTACTTAATGTGCTTTAGGAACTTTATAAAACACGAGTGGAGTAATAACTGAAGGTTGAGTAATAATATGCATAATCTAACCTGAAAGGCACTAATTCACCTAAAATGCACTAATTCAGGCATAGCATATAATTCATACCTAAAAGGCTCTAAATTTTTCTTAATGAACATGCTTTTCTACAGGCATAATTATAACAGTCAAATAATTATTGCAATAAAGAGATAAATAGCATGCTCAGATTATGCATATTACTCACAAATACTCCACAATTAAATTGCAACACTTAATACAATTTAAACTGAAAAACATTATTAAATTAAAATTCAACTGAAAAATTAAAAACTGAATAATTATTCAAAGTTGAATAATAATTTAATAATGGACTTAATAAAAAAAAAATTCAATTGGATAATTTAGTTAGAAGAAGTGCAAATATGATGAAGATATTAAACTGAATGAATTGATGTAGTCTAAATATCAATTCAGATTTGACCCAAAATCATAACAGGCCCAGATTTAATTATTATTATTTTTATTTTATTTTAATTTTTTTTTTTTAATGAGGCCAGGTCTAGCCCAAATTGGGCCAAACCCACCCCATTAACATATCATCATCATCTTCTTCACTAATCTGCTTCGTGAAGAGGCAGTGGCGCAGCGCAGAGACCAGGGAGGTCAGCAGCATCGACGATCAG
>NW_017617864.1:192945-335445 GCF_001879475.1 Ipomoea nil | reverse complement strand
GAACTTTACATAAAAGTTAATTAGGCCTTTAAACTTTTTGAAGTAGCAATTAATCTCATCAACATTGTATTTTGGTGCAATAATAAAGTTCAAAAACCAGTTAGTGACCTACTATCACAGGTCACTAGGGTTTCGGACAACATTCCGACCAACTCCGGCGATATTTTCGATAATAAAGTGATCGACAACCGGTGAATCAATGGAGGAGAAGGAAACTCGTGATGTGAAATAATCCTAAATCGTTTAAATCGGTCGCAAACCCAAAAGAATGTATTATAAAAATCAAAATCAACTACTCTAATATTGATAATTTGTGAGTTGTGACTTTGTGGAGTTGTGTTTTGATTCTTTAAATCTTTATACAATATACAATTCTAATCTTTTTTTTAGGTTAATACTTAATATTTTAGTATTAACTATTAACGTAATAAATATTTTATAATTATCAAGTCTGTAAAAAAAATTAATTAAAAAAATCGGGCGCCCGATTATGATGATGATGATGATGGGTGGAAACCCATTTTCCATACAAAAATCGATGACATCAAATAAGACGGACACCATGGTGGTAGCTAGAGCTATCAATACGGGCCATTTGGCGGGCCTGGATTTTACTGGCCCACCCCGCCCCGTTCCTTGCTCGTGGGCTAGGCAGGCCCTAATCACTTTTTTTTTCTTTTTCTTTTTTTTTGTTCTTAACCCTTAAGTTGTTAGTTTGATACTTTGTTATGTTTTACCCTTTGTATATTCTAAAAATAATTAAAATAAATTCTTACATACTTCACATAAGACATATATAGTTCATCAAACCGTGGGTGGAAAACCGTGATGCGTTTCAATGTTGGGATGTTAGAATCGCGACTACTTGACTTCTCGTTGGCGTCGTTGGAGGTCATTCGGCGTGGACACTTGAACTTCTACAGTTACCTAATTAACATGCCAAAGTACAGATTAGATATGCATGCTACATTGCATATATACTTATTTCGATCTGTGCAATATATCCTCTAACATAAAATAGAAGTAATAAATGATCAATTGACAAAAATTCCCACCTAAATAAAACGGCGTTAGGAATTGGTATTCCACTTTAATAATCCGATTTTTTCAAACATTGGGTTTATAAAAATATTAATTTCACCGTCCAAATAATTACGGGAATCCAGAATGTGTAGGTTTATTTATAGCAGTGTAAATGTAAATACAAAAGGTTACAAGTACAATTAATATTTACAGATAGCAATGCAACTATTCCATTTCACGAGACGATGAGACGATTCAAATCTTCAGGGAAGCGTATCCAGAAGCAACTCTTCAGTTGCTACCCAATAAAGTCTATTCCATTATGGGGCTCTTAATTTTGGGACGTGATTTGTCAACCTTCAAAACAAGAAGAGCAATGAAGGTAAGGGTGATACATACATATGTGGTGATGGAAAGGAAAGGGTCATCTGAGATCAAGTCATTGCTTCACAACCATGAGAAGCAAGGTGATATCTCTACATTGAATACAAGAAGAGCAATATGGTAAGTGAAATCGTGGAACGAATAGTGGGGGAACCAACAAATGTAAAGAAGTATTCTTCTATTATCAAGAGGTATGTTGTTTTCAATGTTTTTCATGTTTTTGAGAATCCAGAATGCAGAATGCATTCTGGGATGAGGCTGGGAATGCAGAATGCATTCTTGGATGAGGCTGGGAAAGTCAAAAGGTTAAGGCAGGACACAACCATGAAGAAGTTTAATGGATCAGTTACCATAGGTTGCACGAGGAAGCATATTGATGCAAATAAAGGTAGAGTTTAGAGGATACCATATTCAATAGATTCAAATGTACAACTTTTGACTTGCTTCCTGCATGAGAATCAAACTAGAAGTAAATGATGATGTCATCAGCATATTGTTGGAAAGAGAAAATGGCCAAACAGATACTAAGACCTTCATAGTTTCAGTGATAATGGACATTGTATAGTTTGTTTGAAGGCTTTCTACTGAAGGCAGTCTTTCATCCTTGACATGATGGGCTCTAATTGTGTCAATTCTTCAAAATGTATCAATCCTAAATGCAATAATAAAATAATTCATTGCTATTGGAAGAAAGAAATTATAGTATTATGGCAAAGAAATTATTGCAAAATAGACTAGAAGTGAAAGGGAATTTACCTATTTTTTCTTTTGGTTTGGTTTTCTATTCCCAGAATGTTTTATCCCTTCTGGTATATTATTCCTATTCACTGAAAATCTTCATGAAAGTCTGCATCATCCTGCACACTTGGTCATTATCTGTCAACAAACATGGAAAAAGTTTAGCATACATTATTCAAATTTGTTTCCAATTCAAGGTTAACTAGCGCACCAGAGGGAACCATAATGCTTTTCTGTCCCTGCCTCAAATCCTAGGGCAAAAGCAATGAGTAAAACCTGAAAAAGATACTATTTGAGAACAATTAGCAAACCAAGCAGTGAAATATAAGTGTGTATAATTCAAAGCTCAATAATCTAAACACAAGTTGATTTCTCTTTACTTTTTGGAAGAAAAATCGTTACTTTTGCAAAACATGACACATAAGTGCATTAGACATACAAGTTGATTCATTATGTGAGAACAAGAGCAGGTTATAAAATTACCTCATTCTCTGTCCGTTTGGAAGCAAAAATGGTTACTTTAAAAATTAGGGTATAATTGTTTGTATATCTAGAAATGAGCTTTACTGCACAATTCAAGCTAGAAATTGAATGACATTCTTAGACAGTTAACAAATACTGATTAAAACAGGTAACAAATACCGATTAAGATACACCTCAGTATGAAATTCTTAGACAAAGTCTAATGGATGTGCTTTCAAATTAACTATTTAGGGGGATATATACTTTGTATCGGATTTATGCAAGATTTAACCTAGAAATTTAAGGGAAATGCTACGATCTGCAAATCTCAGATGGGTATTGAAAAAATTGCATGAGACTAACCCATAAGACCATACGTTCTTGCGATTCATGAGAATAATCGTTGAGACTTGAGAGTCGAACAGGCAAAATGGAAAGCGCAGAGGCGAAGATTCTCGAGTGAAGCTTCTGGAAATGGATCGATGGATTGAAGAGCCAGATATGGCAAAGGGATGAACGGCATACTTATATTATTATGACGTCATCGTCGCCGGAGTCTTCGATGCCTCCGCATCCGCCGCCGCTGTAGAAGTCGTCGTCTTTGTAGGAGTCTCAGCCATTATCTTCAACAGAAATATAAAAAGCGGTAGAAATGACTCATCTTTTGGGAAAGAAGCTTTTGTTTATTCACTCCCCATTTTATATTGGTGGAACACAATACAAAGGAAAAATCTTACACCACATAAAAGGGGAAATTATATAAACCACTTTCTATTTTCAGTGAATTTTTATTAGTAATAATATTTATTAGTAAGAGTATTGTTTTGGATTTTTATAATACATGTAATTTTGATTTCTATTGTTTGATCGTCTTCGAGCGAAAATAACGTGGATATAGTCTATTTGTCGAATATTGTGTGTACTATAAAATATTTAATAATTTGCAATTTTCAATCAATGATTAATAAATTCTGTCATGCATTAATTCTTATAATAAAGTGTGTTACCGTGAATTTCGAAAACAACTAATTCATTTATTATCTTAAATAAAAACTTTTTATAACTTTTTAATTACCTTTAAAAATCAATATCTTTACGGAAAATTTATTGTCTATGTTAATTTTTAAATAACTTTACTTTACACTGTATAAGTCTTCGCACGGGTAAAATACTATTATAATTAAGAGTGGATGATTTATCAAAGTTGCAAATAATAAATGTGTTTTAATAGACTGGAGATTGAGCATTTGAACAACGTTGGGAAGTTCAGAGCAGTTAAGGAGGTTCCATTGCCATTTTATGAGACATGATACTCCCATCTACAGCTCATGATATATTGTCTGAAATCAAAAGCTAGCTAGTAAACAGTGCCTTGCACAAAATGTTGGATTTTGGTTTCAAAATATATAATTTTTTGAGTGAATTCCATTTTTGGTCCTATTGTTATAGGGGTCATTCCAATTTTAGTCCACCATAATTATTTTTGTCATATTGCGTCCACTATTATTAAAAGTGTTCCAATTTTAGTCCACGAAAATTTTTAAAGTGAACTAAAATTGGAACACTTTTAATAATAGTGGACGCAATGTGGCAAAAATAATTATGATGGACTAAAATTGGAATGACCCCTATAACAATAGGACCAAAAATGGAATTAACTCTAATTTTTTTTAATAAATGTAACTTAGTTAATGGCTAGTAGTGCATTATTTCATGTAATTGAATAGGGCACTACCATGTAATCTACATGAGAATGATGAATTAGACACTTATTTCATATCCAATAATACATACATATATATATATATATATATATATATATGTTATACATGCATTCTTGGTATAAATTAATCCTATGACCCCAACGTAACATACAATAACCATGCATGTATTGTTGCATAGGCCAGACAACCAAATACCCATAGGTGTTGTCGTGTTGATACTGAGGTACCTTAGCTTGCCAAATAGAGCTTGATATGAAATTTTATTTTGTTGGGTTACTGAGGGCAATCTGTTGAAGACATAAACAATATGTGAGATACAATCACCCAAAAAGGATTCTAGTAAATTGAATTGGCTTGAAACTTTAGAGCTTGGGTTACTAATAATATATGTCCATGCTTTGATCACAAAGGAATTTCAATAGTAAACTTGTTCACTCAACAATTTACAAGTGCTTTGATCACAAAGTCAATACTATTTGCTTAGTTTCCACAATTAATGCTTTCGAAGCTTGCTACTCTTCCACTATCTATAAGAACGGTACAGATCAATAAACTTCAATACAAATGTTGAAAGAATTCCCCAATTAGTTGAGACTTTAATTTAAAAATCTAGATTATTTTTAGAGCTCTTTGAGTCTTTTAGATGACTGGATGATAATACTTGAGTGTCTTTTTTGAAAGCTTGCAAGTATGGTTGATATAATTTCTTATGTCTCTTATTGTTCCCTCTTGAAATTTCTTCATATTTATAGCTAAATTATAATTATTGTAATTGATAAATGTCCAATAATAATTAATAAATCACTAAATATAGTAATGTGAATAAATCTTTTAATTTAATTCTCTTCTCCTAAAAGGTTGAATTCTCAATCTCATACCCAACAAATCTGTCCACTTTAAACATAATATCCACAGTCCTACTGTACTGTCGAGATTCGAACCTTAGTCTATTATCTCCTGCTGTACTGTCGAGATTCGAACCTTCGTCTCTTATATCCTAATACTACATACCTACTGAACCACTGAGCTAAACTCAAGCGGGCATCTTCATTTAACTTTCACTTGTATATTGGGTGGGAGTTGAACCTATATTGGGGGTTGGGGCCTCCCTTTTGCAAGCACTTAATTACCTACATTCAATTGAATTATTTGAGTTTAAGTTTTATTAATGAATTAATTCTATTTTGGGAAAATAACATTTTTCTCCCTGAATTATATACTTATAGCACTTTTTTTTTCTGAATTATTTAAGTGGTCGTTTTTCCCCTTGATATGTTAAATGGACATATTTATCCTTAAAATAAATATTTTATTTATTTTTCTTCTCCAACAAATTATGGTCACGATTTGGTTCAAACCGAACTGACACTATAGCAACCAAATCGAAAGGTTCCGATTACAATTTAGAACCAAAACCTGAGTGTATTAAAATAGCGAACCGGTACGGCCAGTTCATGTTTCGAACTAAAAAATAAAATACATTATTTGTTGATTTAGACTATTTTAAAAATTAAAATAAAACTTTAAAAGAAAGTTTGAACCAGCAATTCAAACTGGATCCAAAACCATTAACTGGTGGTTCAAAATCAAAACCAAATCACGATCATATATACGTATATATGAGAACCAGAATAAATGCGAAAAAGAACATACACTATTTGCAAATATTGTAATTCTAATTTTAAGCTAATGCTAGTGGTTGTTCTGATTCGAACCGCAAGTTCAAGGTTCATGATCTAATTTTTTAGGTTCATGATTTTAATAAACTGAAATTCAACTATATATTGGGTTTTGGTTCTGAATCATAACCGGAAACTTTCGATTCGATTGCTATAGTGTCTGGTTCAGTTCAAGCTGAACCATGGTCATCCCTACGTATAAACAATAATTTGTTAGAGAAGAAAAATAAATAAAATGTTTATTTTAAGGGTAGAAATGTCTATATAATATATCAGGGGGAAGAACCACCACTTTTAAAATAATTGAGGAGGCAAATGTGGATACATGAATAACTCAGCGGGAAAAGTGCTATAAACCTATAATTCAGGGGGGAAAAGTGTAATTTTCCCTTCTATTTTTGGTCCTAGATTTATAGGTGATAATTCACTTTTAATTCTTTTTTTTTTTTTTCAAAACATCCTCATTTGATCCTAGTATTATTGTGGCATGACCATTTTTGGTCCTTCATTAACAAAATTGTTTAAATTTCGTAAAATCCAAAGGTATTTAGTTCTACAATTATGAATTTTTAAAAAAAAAATAAAAATAAAAATAAAAATAATAGTGGGTCAACCCACTTTGTATAAAAAGATCAAAATGTTCATGTATTTAACGATATTTCAACGATTTTGTTAACAAATGACCAAAAATGGTCATACCACAATAATACTATATCCAAAAGGGAATGTTATGAAAAAGAATGACTAAAAGTGGACTGCCACCTATAAATCTATGACTAAAAATGGAATTAACTATTTATTTATTAATTAATATGCAATTGCAACTAAAGAGTATAGGTCAAAATTTTATCCTTATAACTATTGGTCAAGATAAGTTTGAAAAATCCCTATATATCACATACTCAATTTGTTAAGTGTAATTACTTTTTAACAAACTAAAAGTTATAACTATACCCTGTTTGGTAAATGATTGTTAGCTGATAGCTGTTAGCTGATGGAGTTAGAGGGTATGACTAGTTGATAACATTGATGAAGCAACACTGTTTTGGTTGAATATTTTCTGTGTATTATTAACGAAAGCAACCACCAAATATATATACAGAGAGAACCCAAACTATAGAAAATTAACCTAAATAACAGGAAACTAAAAGCTGGATCAACTCTAACAACCTGGACTATTCTAACTGCTTGACACACCCCCGCAAGCTGACTGTGGACACGGGACAATGCCAAGCTTGACTCTGAGATCACCAAACCGAGCAGTTGACAAAGCATTGGTGAAGATGCCCACCAACTGATTATGAGTAGAGACGAAATTGACCCTAAGATCCCCGGAAGTGACTTTGTCACGGACAAAGTGATAGTCGACTTCAACATGCTTCGTCCTGGCGTGAAATACTGGATTGGAGCATAGATATGTGGCCCCGAGGTTGTCACACCAAAGAACCGGAACGACAGGGCGGGAAAGACCAAGGTCCGGAAGAAGAGACTGGACCCAAACCACTTCAGCAGCTACGTCGGCAAGACCCTTATATTCAGCTTCAGTCGAGGATCGGGCTACCGTTTGTTGCTTCTTCGAGGTCCAAGATATTAAATTTGGGCCAAGAAAGACCGCATAACCAGCTGTAGACTTTCTGTCAATCGAGCACCCAGCCCAGTCAAAGTCGGAAAATGCATGCAATGTCGGGGATGATTCTGAAGCTGTAAGTCGCAGACCTAAAGATATCGTGCCTTTGATATACTACAGCACACGTTTGAGTGTCGCCCAGTGTTCTTCTGTTGGACTGTGCATGAATTGATATAACATGTTCACAGAAAATGCGAAATTCAGGCGAGTCAGTGGCAGGGTTGTCGAAGCCCTACAAATTTAATACTGGCTCACTCTACTAATTTATAGTAGTGGCAAGACCAGGTCGAATCCTTAGAGAACTAATGAGTTTCGTTTCTTTAATTAAAATAAAATGACTCAAAGTAGGGAAAATTGGGGCATTTGAGAAGAACTAAGCCTAAATAACAGATTGAGATAGCTACAACCTGCAACTTAGTCTTCCTGTCCTTTGTGTACTAATCACAGTAATATAATTAATACAAGCTACTCGGTCAAATCGTTTATGACAATTATGGATCATAAACTCATAGATAGCAATAGGATAAACAATAATAAACTAAGTTGTCAATTTAATTTATTATCAGTCTTCCTGAAAAATTAACTCTGAAAGAGCAGGAAGTACATGAATCCAACAAATTAATTGAACTAGAACCTCCCAAAATTCACAACTCAAACTTCAAATTCCTTGAATCAGAATAAGGTAATTTAGCTAAACATAGATCAAACTATTCTAAAATATTAAGAATATGAAAGGACAATCTCCCTAAATACATCAGAATAACTCTCCTTTTATAGGGTTTCAAATCAACAATCTTCCATAAAATTACTGCTCTTACCGCATCTTCCTCCACCAGCTTCATCTTCAAATTCAAAAAGTGGTTAATTTCCTCAACAATTTCACGAAGAAGACCCGTCGAAGCCGCTTGATCCGAAGCTCTGCGCCTTCGTCGTCGCTGCTTCCTGAAACTATTCTGACCCTTGGATTTGCTGCTTGGTTTCGTAAACAGAACAAAAGAAAGAAAGAAAATAAATTAATGTACTTATTACTACCTACGGAAAAACAAATAAAATAAAGATAAAGAAAATTAAAGTATGATTAGGGAGATAATAGCAAGTGGGACCCACTAACTTATTTAATTATGTTACTAACTAATAAGCCTAATTATACTTAAATTTTATTAACTAACTTATCTAATCCTAATATAACAAAATATACTAATAATAATAAAATATAAAATATAAATAATAAAATTAACCTATAAAAACTTATTTAAATTAAGGTATAAAATATGCTCATCAAAATTCCCCCACACTAAAACTATGCTTGCCCTCAAGCATAACCTCATCCTTCTAACATAAACTTCTCCAACTCCTTTCGAAGCTACCTAGAAATATCTCAGAAATTATTATATATTTAAGGGCTAGAAGTGAAACACACTCAAGAGAACAAACATGGTTTATTGATAACACCTGAAAATAAATAAAATAACTCACTAGTTTTATCAAAAGTCAATGAACAAGACTTAACACTCTCACAATGATTCAAAATTCACTCATTGCACTCATAGTGTTTAAGGTGTAGTGTATCAAACTCTCCATTCAAAACATAGCAAGTAATCCCATAAGCTTGAAAGTAAATCAAATCTCCACCACTAACAAACATGAGTTAAACCATGAATCAAAGGGTCTTTATTGAAGGTTGTAATTTGGCTAGGGACAAGGGATATGGTAAAAGGAATTTTTAGGCTTGTCAAGTTGAAGGAATCACATAAGCCTTTTAACACAAAATTTCACCCTAAGCAAATCACAAAGCTCTGAACAAACCTTCATTCCTCCATTGCCTTCCCATTTCATTTTCATGTTTTTCTACTTTCTTCATCATTCAAACCATTTTGCTGCCTTTATTATACAGCTTTATTCAAACTCTCCTTCTTTTCTTGTTTTTTGTTTTTTTTTCAAAGTTTTTTCTCTCAACACTTTTCCTCAATCCTCCTCATTCTTTCCCTTTTGCAAACTTCCCAACTTTATTTCTCAAAGATGGAACAATACTTTCACATAAAAAGAATCATCACTTGGATAAATTAATCCAACTCCCAATAAGAGCTATAATTTTCA
Source organism: Ipomoea nil (assembly GCF_001879475.1). Taxonomy (NCBI): domain Eukaryota; kingdom Viridiplantae; phylum Streptophyta; class Magnoliopsida; order Solanales; family Convolvulaceae; genus Ipomoea; species Ipomoea nil. The sequence goes on along the minus strand of NW_017617864.1, from coordinate 325,711 downwards.
GTTTCCAATTGCATCCTGAACTCACAGTAACCAATTTATTGACCATAAGAACAAGTAAAATTTTGTGTAGATAGACAAATATGATTCCTTCAACTCAAGGGTTCAAAATTTATTGGGGGAAATTAACAGAGAAAAGGAAAAATTGACTTGTAATGTGTTGATTAAAAGAAAAGAAAGGCTAAAAGCTCAAAGTGGCTCACTAAGGGTTAAAATGCAAGGTAAGCTTTTTGGCTAAAAGTGACTCAACCTAAGTGCCCTTTCCATCTTCATGTTCTAACCCACTTGAATGTGGTCTTAAAATGCATTTAAGAGCAAGTTCTAGCATAAACAAGCCATGTGATGGATTTAATTCACCCAGGGTAGCCCGAATTATTAAACCCAGATAAGAATACGTACGAAATAAATAATATGACGCAGAGATATAATAAGGTCGCGGGGACCGTAGGTCGCAGGAACCGTATATTGTATTAATTGTCGCTAATAAGCTATTACAAGGCTCGATTAGGACAATAATGCTAGAAGATAGTAATTCAGGAATAAGTGTGTTGTGTCGTGTCCCTGTTTAGGACAAGAGGGAGGCTTTTTATATCAACTCAAACCCCCCAACCGCACCCCTAGGATCGGGGTTAGTTGGATCGGCCCGCTTTGACCGCGTCCCCCCCGGGACCGGGTCCAAGCCGGGCCGACTCGGCATGGCCGAGCTCGGCACGTGCCGGACTCGGCCTAGCCGAGTCCACTATGGACCGGCTCGGCAGTGGCCGAGTCCATGGTGCCCGGCTCGGGTATACCGAGCCCATTTGTGGCCGGGCTCGGCCCAAGGCCGAGATGCTTTGGGCCGACCCAGCCACGGCCCAAGGGCTTGGGCCGAGTCTTCTCGGGTCCGTCTCTCCGTGTCGGTTCGTTCCGGGTCCAATATATCCATCACGAGTCCCCCACTCTCTTCGTTGTGATAAGTCGACAACGATAGAGAGTAGACACCTTACGAGCCGACTTCCGCGCGATTGCCCCGAGTTGATAATTAGCCGACCTCCTGTGACCGAGCTCACCATGACCGGGGCACCTTGGGCCGAGCACGGGGCCCCACCACTATGCCCCGGGTCTATTCCATACTTCCTTGTTCTGCTTTCCCGGGTCGATTTGCTCCAATCGTAATATATCCATCATGAGCGAGACTTCTTCTCTTCCGCATTCCTCTTTGGCCGACTTTGGTGTGATTCCATCGCAATCGGGACTTCTTCTCTTCCGCAAGAACACTAACAAGTCTTGGACTCCCTGGCATAGTGTATGACACTTTGATTTCTGAGTTCACTTTTGGGCGAGTTCATGAGGTAGTCGTCCTCCTCTTGGGTGAGGTGCCTTGTGTCGAGGCGTCTTGGGCCGAGGTTCGTTAATGAAGGAGAGTAAACATGAGTCGCACTCCATGGGTCCGAGCCCCACACGGCCGACCCCAACGTGGCCGACCCCAACCTCAAGGGTTAGACTTGATAGCGGCTTGATTAGCGTCATCCCTTCTTTATCATATGGGTTCCGTCTTCCACTCCACTACTTTGTACTTTTCCTAACATGCCTCTCCCCTCGGAGGTAGGCACATTTGTGTCTCTCCTCCGGGAGGTGGGCACATTTTATGTCTCCCCTCCGGGAGGTGGGCATATTTTATGTCTCCCCTCCGGGAGGTGGGCATATCTTATGGCCCCCTCCAGGAGGTGTGTCCTTTTGTACCTTGCTTCGATAAGCATGCTTCCCCTCCCGGAGGTGGGCACATTTTATGTCTCCCTCCGGGAGGTACTTCCTTTTGTCTTTGCTTTGTTAAACATGTTCCCCCTCCCGGAGGTGGGCACCTTTTATGTCTCCCCTCCGGGAGATACTTCCTTTTGTCTTTGCTTCGTTAAACATGCTTCCCCTCCCGGAGGTGGGCACATTTTATGTTTCCCCTCTGGGAGGTGGGCACATTCTATTGACTTGGCGTTTTGAATGGACAATCAGCTCTCCCTTATTGATTCGGTTTTTTTAGCACAATGCCTTATGTTACCCGTTTGAGCCTAGTCCCCCTGGACTAAACCGCCGGGCACCTCCGTCGGGGTTGGTACGCGAGGTCGGACCTTGTGCCCCCTTAGGGTACGTTAGCCGCTTGAGCCTAGTCCTACCGGACTAAGCCACCGGGCTCTTCCGTCGGGGTTGGTACGCGAGGTCAGACCTCGTGCCCCCCTAGGGTACGTTAGCCGCTTTAGCCTAGTCCTACCGGACTAAGCCACCGGGCTCTTTCGTCGGGGTTGGTACGCGAGGTCGGACCTCGTGCCCCCTTAGGGTGCGCTACCCGCATGAGCTAAGTCCTGCTGGACTAAGTCATCGGACCCTCCCGTCGGGGTTGGTACGCGAGGACGGACCTCGTGCCCCCTTAGGGTGCGCAAGCCGTTTGGGCCGAGTCCTGCCGGACTAAGCCACCGAGCTCTTTCGTCGGGGTTGGTACGCGAGGTCGGACCTTGTGCCCCCTTAGGGTACGCTACCCGCATGAGCCAAGTCCTGCCAGACTAAGCCATCGGACTCTCCCGTCGGGGTTGGTACGCGAGGTCGGACCTCGTGCCCCCTTAGGGTGCGCAAGCCGCTTGGGCCGAGTCCTGCCGGACTAAGCCACCGAGCTCTTCCGTCGGGGTTGGTACACGAGGTCGGACCTCGTGCCCCCTTAGGGTATGCTACCCGCATGAGCCAAGTCCTGCCGGACTAAGCCATAGGGCTCTCCCGTCGGGGTTGGTACGCGAGGTCGGACCTCGTGCCCCCTTAGGGTACGCTTGGGGAGGTCGGGTGAGTACTCGATTCTTACAACATCGTTGGAGGGACTTGAAGCGTCGTTGGAGGGGACGCTCCACCTCTTAAAACGTTGTAAGATGAGACGTCCCACCTCTTGGAAGATCATTGGAGAGGATGGATCACCTTTTGCCACATCTTTGGAGGGGTCGACCCAAAGCAACTCGGACATGGGCCGAGGCCGGCCACGGACGAGCTCGGTACACCCGAGCTCGTGACCATGGACCCAGCTACTGCCGAGCCGAGCCGGTCCATGGTGGACTCGGCCGAACCTCGTGCCCCTTAGGGTACGCTTGGGGAGGTCGTGTGAGTACTCGATCCTTACAACATCGTTGGAGGGACTTGAAACGTCGTTGGAGGGGACGCTCCACCTCTTAAAACGTTGTAGGATGAGAAGTTCCCCCTCTTGAAACATCATTGGGGAGGATGGACGACCTCTTGAAACATCATTGGAGAGGACGGATGATCTCTTGAAACATCATTGGAGAGGACGGATGACCTCTTGAAACATCATTGGAGAGGACGGATCACCTCTTGCAACATCTTTGGAGGGAATCCTCCACCTCTTGAAACATCATTGGAGAGGACGGATGACCTCTTGAAATATCATTGGAGATGACGGATGGTGGACGGATCCCCCGGTGGATCGGGCAGGTCCCTTTGTGGACCTCCTCTATGACTGACACCTAATGTAGCAAGGTGTCATTGGAGGACTTCTTATAGTGTATATCACGGGGGACTATGTAGGTTCTCCCCACCGACTTGGCTTCGACCTTGTCAAGGGGCAAGCAACCCATAACATGTTCTTCTGTTAGGTAGTGAGTGGGGCGTCCCCCATGTATTACCGTTAGGTAAATGACAAGGTCTGGGCGGCACGCACGACTGCAACCATGGGTTAATAAGAACATATGTCAATATTTGAGCTCCTGGGGTTCGGGGGAGCCGGGTGCTCGACCTATCACGCCCCCTTGAGAGGGGTGGGGTAAATGTAGGCACCCCTCGAGAGACGTCGGGGCCAAGCAAGAGGGCTCTGACACCTGTTTGGAGCCCCTCAACGGGGTGGGTCGACAAGGTGGTAGCTTGTTGGGGCGACCCATCCCCTCTGGGAGCTCGTTCATTCACTTACGGAGCTGCTCGACCTCATCACGATTGGTGCTTGGAGCTCGACCATTTGTTTCCCGACCTCTCATCTCGGGAGGCCTACTCGCGTCGCGGCGGAGCTCGGGGCCCGCGGCTTAGCGACCTTCAGGGACATGATTCCTCCGCTTGTAGTGCGTTAGGGGTTGGCCTTGGGCCCAACCTATCTCGGGCCGACACGCGCATGCCCAGCCTCTTAAAGGCGGGCTTAACATGGGTCGACCTCCCTCTATCACCCTCTCGATGGTGATCTTGGCGGATGTCACCCCCTCCCCGCGTGTCCGATGGTCGGGATGAGTTGAAATCCTCTTCAATTTAAGTGTTGAGTGCCCGAGGTAACCGGGTGCTTGGACCAGTGCGCCCCCTTGAGGGAGGTGGAGGCAGGGTCGGCGTCCTTTGTGAGGCCTCCGGACTATCGTGCGCACCTCCTTGGGGACCCTCTGTAAGGTGAGCCAAAGTCGTAGAGGATTGCAAAAAGGGTAACCGCCCCCTCCTGTAGCGGGGCGAGATTTGGAGGAGGGGCGATGGAAGCTGGCACCCCACCGCTGCGATGGTGGGTGAGGTGATCTCTCCAGTCCCCCCGACCTGGTGGAGGCGGCCGGTTGGAGGCTGGGGGCCCCGTTGGGGCCGTTCCCGGTTGCGGCGAGCTGGGTGCCACGGGAACCGTTGGTGTGGTCAAGAGTTGGATCTCGACCTTGTCATGGTAGCTGATCGTGGTAGACCACTAAAAGTAGAATACGCTTGAGCTGTGACAACAGCTCTCAACAAGAGCACCAATGATGGATTTAATTCACCCGGGGTAGCCCGAATTATTAAACCCAGATAAGAATACGTACGAAATAAATAATACGACGCAGAGATATAATAAGGTCGCGGGGACCGTAGGTCGCAGGGACCGTATATTGTATTAATTGTCGCTAATAAGCTATTACAAGGCTCGATTATGACAATAATGCTAGAAGATAGTAATTCAGGAATAAGTGTGTTGTGTCGTGTCCCTGTTTAGGACAAGAGGGAGGCTTTTTATATCAACTCAAACTCCCCAACCGCACCCCTAGGATCGGGGTTAGTTGGATCGGCCCGCTTTGACCGCGTCCCCCCCGGGACCGGGTCCAAGCCGGGCCGACTCGGCATGACCGAGCTCGACACGTGCCGGTTTCGGCCTAGCCGAGTCCACCATGGACCGGCTCGGCAGTGGCCGAGTCTATGGTGCCCGGCTCGGGTATACCGAGCCCATTTGTGGCCGGGCTCGGCCCAAGGCCGAGATGCTTTGGGCCGACCCAGCCACGGTCCAAGGGCTTGGGCCGAGTCTTCTCGGGTCCGTCTCTCCGGGTCGGTTCGTTCCGGGTCCAATATATCCATCACCATGCTTGATATCACACAACAAAGAAAATTGAGCAAAGTGTCGCTCTTTAGGCTCAAAAGCTCACCAAAAGTGTCAAATTGCATCAAGTCTTGCTCATTTTCATTCAATAAAACTAACAAGAATTTTTAAAATATAGGTTTTTTGTATAAAAGAAAAAGAAAAATTAAATAAAATCACGCTTGCTTCTCTCATGTGTTAAAACTCTAAACCAAAAATATATCCTAACTTAAGAGACATATTCCTAAATAACAAGAAAGTAATCAAAACAAGTCATCAAGTCCAATACTACCATTGTTTACCCATCATCAGTGTGCAATACTCTCCCACACACTTAATTCATGCATTGTTCTCAATGTATGCACACATAAAAACTTCACATATTCACAAAGAATTTGAGCATATTCTAAGATGACTTATTTGAAAAATAAAAATAAGTAAACAAATAAAGAAAAAGACGGATTATTGAATTGGGTTGCCTCCCAAAAGCGCATTTGTTTAACGTCGTTATGCCCGACGTAACCCTGAATGGATCACAAAAACATCTTCAAAAACATCATGCACTAATGAATCCACATGATACAGAGAATGATAATCATCAGAGTACTTCATTGCATCAGAAATATTAAATTTAGCAATTTCTCCATTAAACTCAACAGAAAGAATACCCTTATCAACATCTATCTTAGTTTTAGCCGTTTTCATAAATGGTCTACCTAACAAAATTGGAGTTGATTGATCTATTGCATCATCATTCATTTTCAAAACATAGAAATCAACAGGAAAAAACAGCCCATTAACTTGCACTAAAACATCCTCTACGACTCCAACTGGATGCACACAAGAACGATCAGCTAATTGAACAACTATTTTAGTTTCTTGCAAAGAATTAATGTTTAAAGCTTGATAAATGGAAAATGGCATGACATTTATGATGCTCCTAAATCTAACATGGCACGCTTAATCTCTTTATTACCAATTATACAAGGTAGGGTGGACATACCTGGATCCTTGCACTTTTTAGGTAGATCATTACTTATCATGGCTGAAACATTCTTACACAATATGATTTTCTCCTTGCTCTTCAACTTCCTCTTATTGGTACAAAGTTCCTTTAGAAACTTTGCATACTTAGGAATTTGCTTTATGGCTTCTAGTAAGGAGATGTTGATTTCCACCTTTCTAAAGGTTTTCAGAATTTTATTTTCATGTTTCTTCTTTTGATTTTGCTAACCTTGAAGGAAAAGGGGGTAGAGACGTATCATATTGACCAAAAAAGGATTCAGAACTTACCTTAGATTTTTCATTGATGATAGACTCACTTTCATCCTTTGATTTTTTCTCTTTTTCCTCTTCCACTAATAATGGAGATTCAGGCTGAAGTTGCTTACCACTCCTCAATGTGATTGCATTCACATTCTCTTTGGGGTTCACCTCCGTTTGTGATGGTAGTTTCCCCGAAGCTTGGGCTTCCAACTTGCTAACAGATGTGGCTAATTGGGAAATTTGATTGGCCAATTGTTGAATACTTGCTCTTGTTTCTCATTGAAATTGTTGAGTGTTATTAGCAAGTGCTTTAACAATTTCATCTAAAGACGTACCAGAGTTTGAAGCTTGGGGTTGAGATTGCTGAGGTGCTTGGAATTGTCTAAAATTTTGACTTTGAAACCTTGGTTGCGCTCCTTGGTTACCATAGCTCAAGTTTGGATGATCTCTCCATCCAGGATTGTACTGGTTTGAAAAGGGATCATAATTTCTGTTGGGTTGACCAGGGAATCCCCCTATTGCATTCAACTCTTGATTTGGATTTTGCAATGTTGGGCACATGTTTGTGGGATGCCCGACAAATGAACATATTCCACATGCTCCCGTAGATTGCATTTGTCCTACAGCCATTTGACGCACAAGAGTAGTCAAATCTAAAATTTTATTTTCAAGTTGAGAAGTACTTACCTCGTTAACTCTACGAATAGATCCATCCGCATGTGTCCCATATTGTTGAGAATTTTCTGCCATGGTTGATATTAATTGTCTAGCATCCGTGAGTGTCTTGTCAGCCAAAGAACCACCACTAGCTCCATCTACCATACTTCTATCTGTAGGTAACAGCCCTTCATAAAAGTATTGTATCAGGTGTTGGTATGAGATTTGATGGTGTGGACAGCTAGAACACAACTCCTTGAATCCTTCCCAATACTCATACAATGTTTCACCTGTACATTGCCTTATCCCATATATTTCCTTCCTAATAGTAGTTGCCCTAGATGCAGGGAAGAATTTTTCTAGAAATAGTTTTTTCACATCATTCCACGTGTTAACTGAATCGGGGGGAAGATTATAGAGGCAATCCTTTGCTTTATCTTTTAATGAAAATGGAAAGGCTCTAAGACTTATATGCTCATCCGTCACCCCACGTGGTTTCATACCTGCACAAACTACTTGAAACTCTTTCAAGTGTTTATGTGGGTCTTCACCAGCCAAACCTCGAAAAATATGGAGTAAATGAATCAAACCAGATTTTAAAGCAAAATCAACCTCAAGATTTGGTATTGTTATACATAGAGGTTGTTGGTTTAGATTCGGTGCAGCTAACTCCCTAAGTGATCTATTGTTTGGTTAAGCCATTTTACTTACAACCTCCTCGTTTACTGGATCACGGGTTGAATTTACCTCTTCAGAACTCGGGGAGCTATTTCTTTGCTTTGTTTCTTTCCTTAGTTGCCTTGCGACTTTCTCAATCTCAGGGATATATTGCAATTCTCCTGAATGAGAGGAACGAGTCATGCAACACAAAGGACAACAGAAACAATCACAAAGAAAAATTCAAGAAACGATTTTAGTTCCCCGGCAACGGCGCCAAAATTTGGCAGGGTTGTCGAAGCCCTACAAATTTAATACTGGCTCACTCCACTAATTTATAGTAGTGGCAAGACCAGGTCGAATCCCTAGAGAACTAATGAGTTTCGTTTCTTTAATTAAAATAAAATGACTCAAAGTAGGGAAAATTGGGGGATTTGAGAAGAATAAATAAAATAGACAATAATTAATAACGAGTTCAGAGATGTTGAATTCTGATTCAAGGGAAAATGAACGTTAAAGATGTGACTCAGATCATTGGCTCTTATAAGTAAAGTTCAGATTCAAGTACTTAGCCAAAGACTAATTAGGATAGCCATAACTAGCCTTTGATCTCCGTGAATTAACTGATTCAAACCAAGCTTTCGAACCAACAACTATTATTGAATAAACTTGGGAAGATAGCATTCCATATTCACCCAATTACATCATTACACTTTAATGGAGAATAACTAAGCCTAAATAACAGATTGAGATAGCTACAACCTACAACTTAGTCTTCCTGTCCTTTGTGTACTAATCACAGCAATATAATTAATACAAGCTACTCGGTCAAATCGTTTATGACAATTACGGATCATAAACTCATAGATAGCAATAGGATAAACAATAATAAACTAAGTTGTCAATTTAATTTATTATCAGTCTTCCTGAAAAATTAACTCTGAAAGAGCAGGAAGTACATGAATCCAACAAATTAATTGAACTAGAACCTCTCTAAATTCACAACTCAAACTTCAAATCCCTTGAATCAGAATAAGGTAATTTAGCTAAACATAGATCAAACTATTCTAAAATATTAAGAATATGAAAGAACAATCTCCCTAAATACATCAGAATAACTCTCCTTTTATAGGGTTTCAAATCAACAATCTTCCCTAAAATTACTGCTCTTACCGCATCTTCATACACCAGCTTCATCTTCAAATTCAAAAAGTGGTTAATTTCCTCAACAATTTCACGAAGAAGACCCGTCGAAGCCGCTTGATCCGAAGCTCTGCGCCTTCGTCGTCGTTGCTTCCTATTCTGACCCTTGGATTTGCTGCTTGGTTTTGTAAACAGAACAAAAGAAAGAAAGAAAGAAAATTAATGTACTTATTACTACCTACGGCAAAACAAATAAAATAAAGATAAAGAAAATTAAAGTATGATTAGGGAGATAATAGCAAGTGGGACCCACTAACTTATTTAATTATGTTACTAACTAATAAGCCTAATTATTCTTAAATTTTATTAACTAACTTATCTAATCCTAATATAACAAAATATACTAATAATAATAAAATATAAAATATAAATAATAAAATTAACCTATAAAAACTTATTTAAATTAAGGTATAAAATATGCTCATCAGTCAGGAGGAGATACATAAGAGAACCAACAAGTTGGCGGTATGGTGTAGGGTCATCCAGATGAGGAGAATCAGCAGCGGTGTTTGATATAGCTAACGTCATCGGAGTAGCAAGAGGTTTGCAAGATTCCATGTCTGCCCTGCGTAAGAGTTCAGACATATACCGTTGCTGGGATAACACAACCGAGGTAGGGCCATACACGGCCTCAATGCCTAAGAAGAACCGTCGTTTCCCCAGGTCCCTTATCTTAAATGTGGTCGACAGCTTCGACACCATGTCGTGAACCATGCCAGTGTCATTTGACAGGAGGATAATGTCGTCCACGTACACCAGTATATAGGCTCGGACCTGTCCAGAGTCATAAATAAATAACGATATGTCTGTCCTTGAAGGACGGAAGCCAGTAGTCACTAAGAATTCATGTAGACGCCTAAACCATGCCCGTGGGGCTTGCTTGAGGCCATACAACGAGCGTTGGAGTTTGCACACGTGATTGGGGTAACTAGGGTTGGCGTAGCCAAGCGGCTGCCGCATGTAGATGTCCTCAGTGATGCGCCCGTTCAAAAAGGCATTGTGGACATCGAGTTGACCCATGTTCCAGTTATTTGAGACTGCATATGCTAGCAACAGGCGAATGGTGGTCAGTTTGACCACGGGACTATACGTCTCAGAATAGTCCTTGCCCGGGACCTGATTGAATCCCTTAGCGACCAGACGGGCTTTGTACCGTTCGATAGTCCCATCCAACTTTCGTTTGATCCTGAAAACCCATTTACAGCCTATTACATTCATGTCATTACATGGTGGAACTAGCGTCCATGTTTGATTATCTATAAGTGCATTAAATTCAATGTCCATCGCTGTCCGCCAATGTGGGATCTTCGTGGCTTGAGAATGGCAGGTCGGCTCGTCATCATCTACTGACGCAACCAACGCTCTCAGTGGTCGGCGTTGGACGTGTGTTGTAGTGCGTAGCCTCATGACATGCGTCCGGGTATTGTCACGCCGACTTCGACGACCCCTGGTCGTAGACGTTGTCGACACGTTGGCTGATCAGATGACACAGGCGCACCACTGGATGACGTCTTGGGTAGGCCGCCAATCTGTACGGCAGGAGTAACTATCGGTTGCGCCGGCACTGGTGGAGCTACGTGAGGCAACACCGGCAATCCACCAACTGGAGCGCACGCCCAAGGAACAGGTTGCATAACCTACTCTTCGGAGGCAGTGCCGGTCGATGGTTCTGGGCCTCGGGCGAACGGAAACACAGTTTCATTAAACCTTACGTGTCTGGCAATGTACTCCCGGCCTGTGGCGACGTCCAAACACCTGTAGCCATTGAAAGAACTTGGGTATCCCAAGAAAACACATGGAACCGACCCGTAATCCATTTTGTGAGCATTATATGGCCTTAGGCACGGAAAACATTCACAACCGAACACTTTTAATAGAGAGTAACTCGGGGACCTGTGAAACACACACGAGTAGGGACTATTGTTTTGTGTAACTGACGAGGGCATACGGTTGATTAAGTACACTGAATCCTCAAAGGCGTAAGGCCAATATTTTTTAGGCACGCCACTTTGGGCTAACAAGGATAGTCCGGTTTCCACCACATGGCGGTTTTTGCGTTCCACAACACCGTTTTGTTCGTGAGTGTGTGGGCAGGACTGACGATGTGTAATGCCTACAGTAGTGAATACCTAGTGTAATTTCTGGTATTCACCACCAAGGTCGGACTGAATGCTTTTAATTTGACAAGATAATAACTTTTCAGCAGAGGCACGAAACTCATTAAAAATACCATAAATATCAGTTTTTTACTTCATAGGGTAGTACCACAAAAATCATCTACAAATAACACGAAGTACCTATAGTTATTATCTGATGCAACTGAGGATGGCCCCTAGATATCTGTAAAGACTAATTCTAGGGGTGACCTACTGGAATGCTTGATGCGAGCCAATGGGAAGCACGCAGACTTTCCCATTTGGCAAGCAGTACATATATTATTCAACGAACTGAGAGATCCTAAAACTGGACATTCAGAGAGAACCTGACGTAGAACTTTAACATGTGGATGACCGAGACGTTGGTACCACACCTATAGAGACGCCCGGGCAGATACAAACGCAGCCGGAGGAAACGCATTGAGGGAATACATTCCTCCTTCGCTGGAACCCCTAAGCAGGACTTGATGAGTTGTACGATCCTTCACAGTAAAAAACGAAGGATGAAATTCAAAGTATACATCGTTATCCTTAGTAAATTTATGAACAGAAAGTAACGATGCTCGTAATTGGGGAACATGTAAGACGTTGTTTAGAGACAGTGACCGTAACTTAGAGGGAATAGATAAAGAACCTGTATTTTTGACAGTTAGACCGGTCCCGTCTCCCACTCGTAGTGTGTCTACACCGGTGTACGGTTCAACGTCGTGTAATCCATCGGCAATTGGAGTGGCATGAGTATCCGCCCCAGTATCAGGTAGCCAAACATTATTGAATGGTGCACTGGCGAAATCATCCTGCGATTGATTATATGTCATGTGGGCTTGCGGTGGGGCCGGAACCCTAGCATTACCTTGCGGCGGAGTAGGGCGATGTGGAGCGATGTCTGTGAACCGGCAGAAACAGGTGAGTGCCGTATGTCCAGGAATGTCGCAAATTTGACATCTAATGCCTCCACGACCTCGCTGCCCTCGGTGAGTGTGACCGCGTCCTCTCCCGCCATCTACCGACTGGTGCTGACGAGCAACTAACGCCGACGGCGGCTGTAGCAACACTGGCTGAGAGTCCTCCGGGATACTCCGGGCGTAGCCCCCGGAAGATGTGTAAGTTCTGCTCATCTAGACCCACGGGCCGCCCAGCCTGTGCTAGTTGTTCGACGACGACTTTAGCGCGGCCAAGATAGTCTGTAGTGGAGGAAGTGCCTTGACGGAGGTTCTGCAGTTGGGTAAGTAAACTGAGTGAACGAGCTCGCGATGTGGAACCGAGTGCCGTCTCAATCGCTAACCAGACTTGGCGAGAAGTGGAGTGGCCAATGGCGAGGTAGAGAACCTCCTTCGCTAAGGAGGACATCAACATGCTCAATATAGACTGATCCTGTTGGATCCATTGAGCGTGCAGGGGACATGTCGTAGTGCCGTCGACATACCCATAAAGATTCTGTCCCCTCAAAAAGGGCACCAGCTGCGCTCTCCAAAAAAGAAAATTTGTGGCGGTCAGCTTGATTGACACATAATGATGTGCCTGATGAAGCATGTTTGGATATCGGGATTCAGGAGCAGTTTCTGTCGCAGCCTGACCGGCGGCAACGGCCGGAACATCAGTAGGGGAAGGTGGAACAGTGGGCTCTTGGTTGTTGGCTATAGGATCGAAAAGAAGGCTCTGATACCAGATGAAGCAACACTGTTTTGGTTGAATATTTTCTGTGTATTATTAACGAAAGCAACCACCAAATATATATACAGAGAGAACCCAAACTATAGGAAACTAACCTAAATAACAGGAAACTAAAAGCTGGATCAACTCTAACAACTTGGACTGTTCTAACTGCTTGACAACATTAGCTGATTGTAGAAAGGTGATTGGTAAATCAGTTGTTAGCTAATAATTGTTTGGCATAATTTCTTTTCTCAAAAAACTAATTGAAAAAGTTGTTTTGATCAGCCTTTTAAATTTTAGCATTTTGGAGTTACAAAAAGCTGATTAACTAAACACTTATATTGATTTTTTAACCAAGTCAAACAGCTAATAGTGGTCAAATAAGCCCAAATTGGCTGATAATCTAACTATTATACCAAACAGTGCCAATATTTTTTTTGTCAGATTGCAAAGTGTCCTCAGCTGACCCTAACTGTAAGAGGCACCTTTAAGCCGATACATACTTAGACTAATCCCCATTTACACCGAACCGGCCCAATCAAGTAGTAAAGTGCTGGCCATATTAATTTTTAATATAACTATAATATATTAAAACACTATATTAATTGTTTGGATAAACTTATCGAATTAGGATAGGGGATGATTTAACACTAAAATAATCTGCATGCACAGTGATTACATTTTTTTTACCCACTCAATCAAGAAAAATTCAATTCGTTATCAAAGTACATATTAACTAATTGATCAATCCAAAATAAGTTAAGAAATTTATTATGATAGCATTTGCAGCGCTCAAGATTGGACTAGGCCACTTGATGCACTTCCTATAATTTACCTTCGTCACCAAGTCTCTAGTTATGACAAGAACGGTGGGACTCTCGGGATTAGGTTCCATCTTTAAGAAAAAATAAACTCACAAGGTTGGAATATGATAAGATATATGAAAATTAATTCAAAGTTATCATTTTTCAAAGTAAAAGTTGAGTTTACTTGACTATACGTTGATCAACTTTTTGTACCGTCACTTAAGTAGTACAGAATACATATTTAATTTGCAGTATTTTCTACCTGTATGTATCTAGCTTCTTTTACAAAACAACAACAAACTGTCATTCAATTCTTTGTTTTCTGGTCAATTGTGGAAGCTGAAACAACAACAACAACAAAAAAAATGAGAATGAAAAGAGGATTTTTATTTTAATATAGTACATTGAAGTTGCATATGTATTTAGGGTTTATTTAGAAACCTGAAAAATATTTTTCAAAAAATGACGTATTTTTTGAAAGATAATTTAATTTAATTTTTTTTTTTAATGTTTGGCTGGATGTCATAAAATTATCTTTTTCTATTTGATTGAAAATTATTACATTTTTTTGTATGATTCATTTTATTGAAAATGAACATATTATTTGTTATAATAATAATAATAATAATAATAATAATAATAATAATAATAATAATAATAATAATAATAATAGTGAAACACTATGACATTTTCATAAATTTATGAAAACTAATTCTTAAGAATTGAATTTTCATGCAAGTTGATCAAAGTCATCTATATAGACTATCGAGGGGAGGGGTGGGGGTGGATGGGTTGGGGTCTTCCGAGCTTGACACGTTTAAATCTTTCAATTCTCATGACAAATACATAGAAATTTTACAATAGATGAGACCAAATTAAAGATGCTTAAAGTTTGACAAAGTAGTAGTTTTCGTGTTGAGTACGTAGCATGCAGTACGTGTAGCAATTTAAGCGTCAACACAGAATTAATTATAAAAGCAGGTTAGGTTCCATAATAAATAAGCATTCCTCAATTTAAATAAATAATATATATTTGCATATATGCCTTTTTGGCCATGGCTAATAGGCCCACTTACCTTTTCTTTATACTTCTTTTCCTCACATTTCTCTCCATCTTTCCCTCAACTGCTTCCAGATTGTCTGGCGGAGCTAAAACTCGTAAGCATTCCTTCACTTCTGCATTATATATATTTTGTGGTATTCTATATATAGAGAAGTATTAATTAATATATATTATCAGTGATGATCCCAGACTCCCAGTTGATTAATTAAAAAGCCGACGGGGGAATGGGATAAATAGACTTTTTAATAGTTACCACTTTTCGAAATTCTTGTTTAGATCGAATAGTTAGTTAAAATCGTAGACTAAACAAGTTAATCTCTTAGCATTATTAGACTACCGAAAATGTTAAAATCTTAAGTAGTTTTAAAAGACATTTAAAACTTTTAAAACATTTGCAGTGGAAAAGGTTACCAAAACACACTTGAAAGTTTAATTATTTTAGAAAATGTTTAGATATAGAGAATGATTGGAAGGTAAAGTGCATATAATGTAAAGAGTTAGAGAGTATGCATTTGGGGTGTTTCGTAAAAAGTTGTTAGCCGTTAGCTGATTGGTTTAGTGGATTTGACTAGCTTATAACTTTAGTTGATTGTAAAAAGATGTTTGGTAAGTTAGATGTTAATTAGCTGATAGCTGATTACATGTAAAATGACTTTCTCAAAAAGCTGACTGAAAAAAATTATTTTGAACAGTTTTTTAAATTTTAACGTTTTGAAACAATAAGTTGTTACAAAGTCATTGGTTAATGTTTAACGTTTTGAACTAATTAATCAAACACATTGGTTGTTTAACTAAGTCAAACAGTTAATAGTGATTAAATAAATGAAAATTGACTAATAAACTAATTAACTATGTTACCAAAAAGACCATTATCTTTTTCTATAATATGTCATTTTTAAAAATAACAAAAATGTATTACAAAGCTACTTCTTGCAAAATATTACGGAGTAATATAATAATGATAATAATAATTGTAATAAATAAAAATATAATAATCTATTTTAACAACATTATTGGTTCTTTGTAAAACTTTGTTCTAACTAATTGCAATTTGTAAAATAATTTATTTATTATTACTCCAATAAAGATTTTATCCATAATGAATAAATATTATATTTCACATATGTAGTTTTTTTAGTACATATGTAGTTATTCAAATGAAATTTTTAATAATGAAATATTATTTTTTTTTTTTTTGAAACCAGATATTAAATATTATTTAATTTATGGAATGTGAAGATTTTTAATTTCATATAATAAGGAGGGCAATTTTTAACTAACAAAAAGAAATAATTAATCCTAACATGCATCTAAAGGTTAAGGATTGTGTTCACTCTATTAAGAGTATATGAAATTTCTTTCCTATATTCTCATCAGGAACAGGTAATTTGCACACCACTGAAATGGAAACATCCGCCTATTTTTCTCCACGAGCTGGGTCCGCTGGTACGCATCCTTTCATTTTTATATCATATTATAATTTTTTATTCTACTTCTAATTTAATTTGGTACTTCACTATCAATCAAATTCAATTTTTATTTTTATTTTTTGTTTGACCACGAGGTGTTATGAGTAGGTTCTAACAAAAAGATGCACTTTTAAACTCGTATCATATCCAGACTAATTCCATTTGCATCGGCCTAACCCAATCTGGACAAATACTGGTCATATTGGTTTTTTCATACTAGAAGAAATTTTTAACTCCCGACCTCTCTTGAGGAATGAGAGTGCACGGCCACTAAACTCAAATTCTTTACTATTTATAAAAGTCATTTGGGACCTATAGATTAGTCGAGACACATCTTACAATTTATCTCCTCCTTCAGTCTCTAAGAACGAATCCGTTTCATTCCTTCAGGATTTGAATCTCATTCCAATACACAAAGGTAGTAAATCAAACAAAGTGATTAAATTTAATTTGAATCCCATAGTAGTACTTAAAACACATGAACCAAATGACCAAGAAAAAAAGATGAAGAAGAAGAAGAAGAAAGAAAACTCATTCTCCTTACATTCAATGTGAAATTAATATACACACATCAATATTATTATGTATGGTTGAGTTAATGTAAGAACAAGACCTATAGTAAAAAATGCAGACTAGTGCTAGTCATCAATCTAAAATGACCAATATCTTTAAAGTAAGGAGAAAATTGTAGTAGTAATTTGGTAAATATTAGAAACTATTAAATGTTAAAGTATTTTGCAAAACTACAAAATGCATATGATAATACGTAGAAGTGCATTCAACATTATAATTCTAAAAGTGCACTCATGATATGTAAAAGTGTGCATTTTTACATATCATTGGGTGTCACATTGTAGTATTATTCAATGCACTTTATAGTTTTGAATAGTGCACTGATTCGATACTATGACCATCCATTTGGAAAGGTAACAAAGGTGCCATCAAACTATATAGTAGTTGGCATATTATTAACAACAATTATCTTATTGTTTTAATTACTATAACAAGGAATAAAGAAAAAAATCTTAGCCAAGTTAGTCAGACTGCTGACCTGATAATATAGAATTTACCAAGTTATTGGCTTTGATAGGAAGAGAAGTTGGGCTTGTTTGGCAATTAGCGGTTAGCATATTGTGTTAGCAGTTATCAGATAGAGGATTGTATTAGCGAGTTTGACCAACGGATGGTATTAGTGGTTTGTAAAAAATATTTGATAAAATTGACTGTTTATGTTAACAATTAACATGTAAAATGACCTATAATAATAATAATAATAATAATAATAATAATAATAATATATTTAAAAAAAAAAAAAAGTGGGAATGGAGCCTTGAGGTTTCTATTTAAGGAGCCTCAAGACTCCTTTCTTAATTAGCCATGTGTTGCCTATTCGAGTGGATGGGTGAGGCTCCACAATTAGAAGTTTAATTTTTTCTTTTATAATTAGGATGGTTTGGAGAAAATTTAATTTTTTTTAAAATGTTAACGGTAAACATTGTAGAATTTAGCGTTTGCAAAAGTAACACTTTAGAGTAAATCTAAAATTATTATTTTACTAAATATAATTTTTGATGTTTGGATCATGTCAAAACGTTAAAAATAACGAATCTGTCACAAAATTAGTGGATCCGTCATTTATTAATGATGGCCAAGATAAAAAGAAGATTGAGAGAAGCGCGCCTTGATGATGGTGTATGGTGTGTCGTAGACTCGAAGTTGGGTGCCTAGCCTGCCTTCTTTTGCCCCCTTCCTAATCTCTACCCCCAAACATTGTTATCTTTGCAATTTGACCCACAAACTCTCCACCTCTCTAAACTTTGTACTTCATTTTCCTAACTTTTGCACTTTAACCCCCTAAACTCTCCGCATCTTTTGTCACTTTGTACCCTACTTTACCAACTTTTCACCCTATACCATACCTATCAATCTCTCATCTCCACCTTTGCACTCTCAAACTTTCCACTTCTTTACATTTTGATCCCCAAACTTCTAGACTCTCTTGTCTAGGCCTTCAAACTTTCTGGAACGTTATGTTGTGAGCACGTACCCACCTTGCAAGGTGGGCACGGTTTTATATCCATAATTTTTATACTGTAAATTCATAAAATTTATACTTTAGATACAGTGGCAAAATTTCTTTGGCCGGCTTAGCCTACCGCCTGCAATGACCTTTATGCCCAACACATGTTCCTCTTTCATCTCTCGGCTCCAATCACTCTATGGACTAGGGGTGTAAATGAGCCGAGCCGCTCGCGAGTCGTTCGTGAGCGGTTCGGTCAACACTCGGCTCGAACTCGGTCAAAATCGAGCTCGGCTCGAGCTCGAGCAACTCGTGGATTAAACGAGCACGAGCCGAGCTTAGGTATTGTAGGCTCGCGGCTCGATGAGCCGCTTGCGAGGCTTATAATATATAATTATATTATATTATATTTAGTATATAAAAATAATAATTAGGGGAGGGAAATTAAAATACTTTAATAATTATGTATGGATAAAAGTCATAAAACAAATTAGTTTAAATTTTAAATTAAATAGGTCAAATTTGAGATCAAAATTGAGCTCAAATTCGAGCCTAAACTCGAGATGGAATTCGAGCCTGAAATCGAGCTCGAGTTCAGGCTCGAATTCGAGCTCGAGCTCGAGCAGCTCGACAATTGCCGAGTTCGAGCTCGAGCATCAGTTCACGAGCTCGAGCTCGAGCTCGAGCAGTGCTATCATTAACGAGCACGAGCATGAGCCTACCTAGGCTCGGGCTCGGCTCGTTTATACCCCTACTATGGATCGAGACTCGGTTCTCCTATTAAATAGACTTGTCTATTTTAATGGGTTTGAATGAATCATATCATTAATGACAATTATATTTTTGTTTTAATTACTAAAAGAAGGAATAAATAAAATAAAATAAAATAAAATAAAATAAAAAGACGTACGTACCGGTGATTGCATTCAATTTCTCTTCTATATATAGGTTTTGTTTGGCACATCTAACTCAAAGCTTAAAGTTAACAATAAAAAACTAGTAGTTAATAAACTAACCAATAAGTTATAAGTGAAAAAAGACATAAAAGGACAAATTGAGATATTATGATTTTAATCAATAAAGGGTAAATTGTATCATTTTTGTAAACTAATAAAGATAAGAAAGAAAGAAAGAAAGCCAATAGTCTATTTTAAAACCCTACCAAGGATAACATTTCTAAATAAGTTATTATTTTAAACTCTATGGTCCTGTTTGGTAAATGGTTGTTAGATGTTAACTGATTGTAGAAATGTTTTTGGTAAATTAGCTGTTAGATGATAGCTGTTAGGTATAATTTTTTTTTTCAAAAAGCTAATTGAAAAAGTTGCTTTGACCGCCTTTTTGAATTTTAGTATTTTGGAGTTACAAAAAGCTAATTAACTAAACACTTATATTTTTAACCAAGTCACACAATTAATAGTGGTCAAATAAGTCAAAATTGACTAATAGACTAATTATTTTACTAAATAGGGCCTATATGTTTTATCAAACTGAGCTAACTTTTATATATATATATTTAACCACCATCATTGTGTCATGTCACCTTTACTCAAAATCTTTGGCAATTGATCCACAAATCTCTAACACCACTAAACAAGAAAGAAAGAATAGAATTTATTCGTTTTTTTTTTCCTTTGACTTGAGCGACATTCTCACACTTAATATTTAATTTAAATCTAAAAGATTCAATGTTATATTTGTCATATCATATTTCTTTAGCAAATTTTATAAGTTCATCAGGTTAATTTCATACAATTTGTTAAATTGTTATAAAAAAAATTTGTAAATTAAATCCATTTTCTATTAGCCTAAAAAGTTCGTAAAAGATTATGTATCCAATTGTTCATCAAGATGTCAAAACGAAAATATTTTTTTTCCCTACCTCTTCTATTTCTTTTATACTTTTTTTTTTGTAAATTAAAATACATTTTAAGGTGATATTAGTCGACTAATATTAGTATATTACTCCAATTACGTAACTTGTTTAATTAATAATATATTTACCTTTCAAATCATGTTTTAATATTAGGTATAGAAGTTCGTGAATCATGTGTAGGAATTACGAGTGTATTGAAAAAATTATATAAAAATAATTGCTCATCCAAGAAATAAGAATAAATCTCGTTTTTTTTTTTTCATTTAAAAAGATGGACAAATGAATATATAGACTTTTAAAACGGTGGTGGTATTTACGTAAATAAGTAACAATTTGATAGGACATTGTGTGTAATTACTCAAAACAGTGTGTTAGGCTTCCTAATTTTAAAAAGAAGTGTTTGGTGGATTGGACCGAAAGAATGTGAATTTCTTTAAAAATGAAGTTAATTTATCTCAAATTGATGAAAAAATTGGATCCTGAACCGTAAACCGGTGGCATCGGATCCGGTTCGCAATTTTGAACCGTCTTTATTTTAAATGAACCATAAACCGTAAGGTGGACACGGTTTTGAACCGTAAACCGCTATAATGTAACTTGACTTTTATGCCCATTGCCTAAATAATGTGGACACGGTTCTATGTTCATAATTACTGAACTCTAGGTTCATAATTATAGAATTTTATGTTCATAATTTTTGAAGTTCATATTCACAATTATTGAACTCTATATTTACAATTACAGAGCTCTATGTTCATAATTACTAAATTCTATGCTCATAATTATAAAACTCTATGTTCATAATTTTTTAACTTCATATTCACAATTATTGAACTCTATATATTCACAATTACAGAACTCTATGTTCATAATTATAGAACTCTATGTTCATAATTACTTTAATTTTTTTTTGAAAGCTATGTTCATAATTATAAAACTCTATGTTCAAAATTTTTAAACTCCATATTCACAATTATGACATATTTGGAACCGTGTCCATCTTACAAGGTGAACAGGTTCCACAACATAATTTGCCCTAAATCTAGCCATATACCCAAAATTCAACCCAATAGTGTATATATAAGATATGGATGGGATATAACCCAATCATTATACCGTGCACGGGGCCGCACAGTGCCTCCCAAAACGACGTCGTTTTGTTAAGTTGTTAAAAAAAAAATTTCCAATTTCAAATGCACATAAACTCATAACAGAATACCCACATAATCTAACATAATACATAATACACATAAACTCATAACACAATAAACATAAACTTTTACCTGAATACACATAATGGTTTGATTAACATAATACACATAAACTCATAACACAATACACATGCAATTTTAATTGAATACACATAATGAGATTTGGTCTGTTCGGATGGACGGAGTGACATCAGCATGACGCCAGCATGAAACACGCGCGTTTTGTGCCTGGGTGCACATTGCTATGTGGGACGTGGTGCACTATATAAATTGCCGGATATAACCCATCCCAATAGCTTGGGCAATTGGTAACCGAGTTACTAAATTTATGTTTAGCTCTTATGTGGATGTATTTTGTTAAAATGTTTTAAATTAGACTTTCTCTAAGTAAGGGTTTAATTAATTATATTCTACCACATGATCAAATTGAATTTAAATTAATCTCGTTTTAGTGGATATAGATGGTATGTTACAAAAAATGATAACTATAATTGAAAGATTCATATATTAAAATATATTAATTCCTAACTAAAATTTTAAATTCAAGGTGAGACTACAACCTTTATCATTTTATATATTTTATTCAACTAAAAATTATTTATCTTTTAGGCAATATACATTTTATATTATTGCAACACAAAGCAATTAATCTTTGATTTTTTTTCTAATATTATTGACTTTGTTACAATGCAGTATCTGTTCATAATTATTTTCACAACCTACTGAAGCACAAGTAGTCAATACCGTCTCTATTGAAAGCTCGAATCCACAACCTCTCATATAAAAGAGGTGTCACTAGACCACAAGTTCATTGACAGCAATTAGTATTGGATAACTAAATAGAAAGTCATCTGTTTGAATTATCAATCATAATTCTTTTTTCAAATATAATTTATCCCATTTAATTATTTAAATAATACATCTGAGACAATGGTCCAGATGTAAAATAGTTAACCTACCAACCAATTTTGACTTATTTGATCACTATTGGCTGTTTGACTTTGTTAAACAATCAATATTAGTGTTTGATTAATTAGTTTTTTGTAACAACTTTTTGCTCCAAAATTCTAAAATTCAAAAAGCTTCTCAAAGTAATTTTTTCAATAAACTTTTAGAGAAAATCATTTTGTATGTAATCAGCCAACAACTAACAACTAATTTACCAAATATTTCTTACATACATACATAGATACATACATACATACATACATACATACATGCATGCATGCATGCATCATACATACATACATACATACATACATACATACATACATATAATGGGCACACAACAAATTAATAAAAGGCACCCAATTTAATACATAATGGGACACAAGAATACATGTAAACATCAGGTTTCAAACCTAGGCTCTATTAATTAACAAATCTATGCACGCGACATACAAACTGTGGCACACGACTACATTCGGCCATACACACGACATACATGCTAATGGCACACACTACATCTGTCATCACAGTCCTCTATAATATACTTGTCCTCATTGATTTCAATAACAAAGGTTTTAGGTTCCAACCTCATCCCAATTAAAGTTTGGCATAATTAGTACTATATTTTACTCTTATTAAATTCAATAATAATTTAGTAGCTACAACAAAAAAATAATACATATGCATTTCTTTAATTTAGAACTGTGTGCCTACAATGTCTTTATTCAAAAAAAAATATTCATTATCAATAAATTAAATAAGAGAAATAATTTCATTAGTTATATTGTATTTATTTTTTCCCAATATAAAAATTCTTTACATTCAAATTCATCAATTGATTATATTCGCTGCATTGTCCCTACAATGTCTTTATTAAAAAATTATTCATTATCAATAAATTAATTAAGAAAAATAATTTTAATAGTTATATTGTCTTTATATTTCTCCAATGTAAAATTTTTTTACATTCAAATTTATCAATTGATTATATTCACTACATTGTCTATTATCTTTTTTGTGCACTATTTTTTAATTAAATATCAAAGTTATAATACAAAATAATGTTATATATTTATTTACCAAGTATTTTATTAGTACCATGAAAAAATTAAAAAAAATAATTAAGTCAATCATATTAATTAACCACTTGAGGGATTTTTTGACAAAAGTATGCAAATCACACAACAAATTGAAGTGAGAACTACCTCGCAATGTCCTTGTTTAACAATCAGCAGTTAGCGGTTAGCATTAGCGGACTATATTCGCAAATTTGACCAACGAATTATATCAACGGTTAGTAAAAAGATATTTGAAAATTTTATTTGTTTAGATTAACATGTAAAATGAGATAAGGGTATATAATAATAATAATAATAATAATAATAATAATAATAATAATAATAATAATAATAATAATAATAATAATAATAATAATAATAATAATAATAGTTTTAAAAAAATAAAAAAATATATATAATTAAGTCAATCATATCAACTACTTGGTGGGATTTATTGACAAAACGAGTATTCAAATCATACAACAAACTGAAGTAGGAAACTATCTTGCAATGTCCTTGTTTGGTAATCAGCAGTTAGCTCTTCAATATTAGTATATATTTAATATTTTATGCCCACATTTTTATTTGTTCTCCCTTATGTCCCGTATTTGGTTTCAACCATACCTATACAATTATTTTATTGACAATTATAATAAATCTGGACTATATTATCTTGCATTTGTAAACTTATAATTGCCTATTTGAATATGTCAATTTAACATTCAATTATCTATGCATGAACAATTCCAATATAATCTTGCTCTTCAATTATCTAGCGTTATTACAAAGTTGTAAACATTTATTTTAGTGACAATATAATTATTATCAATCACTAATATATTATCTTGCATTCATATACTTTAAATTACTATTTAAATAAACAAATCCAACATTCAATTACCTATCCATGAACATCTCATATATAATCTTGCATTTATATACTTTGAAGTAGTTATTTAAAATTAAATATTGGGCATTATCCCATTCGCGCGATGCGCGTGAAAAAACTAATATTCTTCCAAAAGGTTGAACCCCAACCCTAAGGGCCCCCCACACCCCGGCCCGACAGAGCATTTGGGAGGATGTAAATCATGGTGACTCAACTGAACATGAACCATTGGGCATTATCCCATTCGCGCGATGCGCGTGAAAAAACTAATATTAACTATACAGATGGATGATTTTTCATCTTGTCAACAAAATACTCCAAGTGAGCCAACTGATGTTTGGGTACTTAGTAGTGTGTCTAAACTTTGAATTGATATTTTGTTATATAATGTTTAGAGTTAAAGTAGTAGGAGTTCCCGTCGAGAGGCAAATTCTTCATTTAGGATTTTAATTATGTGAATATGTATATATTGTTTGGTACTATGTTTGGAAAATTTAGAAATGTTAAAAATTGGGGTTCTTAAACCGAACCGAACTAATGTTATACTGAATGGTATCATTTTTTTAAAACTGAAATACTGAAACCGAAAAGAATTGAATCGAATCTCAAAACTCCTACCCCTAGTATAATACTTAACGGGAGAGTATTGTAATGATGTTGTATATATTAAATTTGATTTTCACACTGCATGCATATTGTAATATATACACTAAAAAGAAGGGGGGAATTTTAGAACATTATATGTTATCTGCAATGTGGAAAAAAAGATCCTTATTTGTTCGTAATTAAAATGAGATGATATGCACAATGTACGCTATTATTGTACAGCATATAGGTAGGTTTGTTGAATAGCTTGAGGTTTTTTTTTCATTGTATTCTTGTTTCTTTTTGTGAGAAGTTATGAAAAATGCTTATATTTTAGTGAAAGGGGTCATTCATTCACTTTGCCTTTGTATTTTTGCGGTGGGGGGTGGACCTCTCTTTTTTTTTTTTTTTTTTTTTTTTTTGAGTTCATGAAAACGAGAGAAAGCAGAGAGATAAAGATATGGTGGACCTCTCTTTCTTTCTTTTTTTTTTTTTTTTTTTTTGAAAAGGACCTCTCATTTCTTGTTCTCTTCCTCACAACAACAAATCGTGATGATGAAAGGGGTGGGGGTGGGGAATAATAATAACAACAACAAATCGTGATGATGAAAAAGGGAAAATTGTAAAAAGAAAAAGATAATAATAATAATAATAATAATAATAATAATAATAATAATAATAATAATAATAATAATAAAACTTGAGGCCGTTTCACGGCTCTCAATTCGTGAGACGGGTCAAATATTTAATTAATGAGGTCAAAATTCGATTTATTAGTCAAATATTCGGCCTGTCTCACGAATTGAGACCCATGAAATGATCTCACACAGATATTATCCTAATAATAATAAATTAATAAATTAATAATAACAATAATAATAATAATAATAATAACAACATTAAGTAATAATAATAATAATTATTATTGTTGGAAGAATAATAATAATTATTGTGCTTTGTCTAGACTAGAAATTTTCTAGTAAAATTTAGTTGTGGTTTCCTAAATGTTTTTTTTTTTTAAAAAAAAAAACCTAGACCACCTAAATAGGTGGCCCTCCTTATTCCACGCTTCCAAACTCTCTTCTTTTTTTCTATTTTCTAGGTCAGGCCCTACCTTGCATCAATTCGATCAGTCTAACTTTCCTATTTTTTGATAACTCTTTAATCTTAACTCTTTAAGCTTATCTAAGTATAAAGCCTTTGTTTTTTCCACTATTTCCCCTTTTCTTTTCTCAAATTGTTGCAGCCCCATTTCCTTCTTTACTTTTGACATATATACAAATATCTCTTGCTTAGCTTCTTCCCATACTTCCTTATTGACCACAAATGATCTATGCTCAGCCACAAACTTAGTATTCAAGCAAAGTAAAAGGGAAAGGTGGAGAATCAAGCAAAGAAGAAGAATCCGCTATCAAGTAGTTATGTGTGGCAAACAATAAGCAAACTTTTTGAAAAAAATTATCATTAACTTCATTGTAAAGTTATGAATTACTTCACGAAACTAACAATTCTTTTTTGAGATGTATTTTTTAATTGAAATTTTTATATTTAATAAAACATCGTTTAAGGTGCTTCTAAATAGTTTAAATATATAATATTGAAAGTCAGGCGATTAAAGGAAAAAAAGTTAATACATAATTTAGTCTTCTATTATAATGAGTTTTTTTTTTTTTTTAATTTAGTCATAAACAATTTTTTGTGTTTAATTAAGTCTTCAATTTCGATGGTTTTATCCAATTGAATTCTCAGCTCTTAGAATCAAGGATTAGATCAATAAAAATCACTGTAGTTGATGACTAAATTGAGTAGAATCACTATAGTTAAAAATTAATTTAGGAAAAACTACTATAGGTACTATGGGATATGAGATGAAGTAGAAGGGTAGGATTGTCAAGGACATTCTTGTAATTTGTTTATAGTCTCTTTCTTTAATTAATCTCTCTTTATCACCTTCTATATATAGTCTGCATCCCTTTCCAATGCTCTCATTCTCACTCATCCCTTACTCATCCTCTCTGCAACTCTTCCAACAACCTCATCACTATCTATCTATGAGACCTTTAATTTGCTTAAGCTTAAACATCTAATCTACTTCATAATGCTTGTCCGATCCATATCCTCCTCTCACTGTTTTTCTTTACAACCTCCGCAACCGAAACCAATACCTCAGCCGGCCACACCATCCCCTTTCCCACTCACCACCATTTCAACGTTAAACAATCCGTTTTGCGGGCACCCAGCGTCTCAATATTCGACACATACTACGACTTAAACGGGTTCGTTACGGTTCTGGTACCAACCGTATCGGTTTTTCTTATGGATGGTCCGATCCTGACCATTCCAGGTACGAACATTTTTATACCAGTTGATGAAAGGGGCACGTTTTGCTTTGCATTTGCTCCATCCCCAACCGGACTATCCATCATAGGGAACATCAAGGCATCTAGATTTCTTTTGACAGCTCAAATGATTTTGTGAGTTTTATCCCTAATATTTGTTAACTTATTAAGTCCGATCTTTAAGAATAATAATTATTATGTAAATTTTGTTAGTCTAACTACAATAAAAAACTACGATAAAAAAAAAAATACAATATAAAAAAAATACAATATATATCAACGAGAGAATAAGGCAAAATGTGTACAAAAGTTTTACTTTTACTTTTGCTTTACTTTTACTTTTACTTTTGCTTTACTTTTACTTTTTGCTTTTTCTTTTTCTCACTTTTACTCTTTTTTCTTGTCTTTTTTTTTTCTTTGCCATTCAGCCGATCTATCTTCTTACCAAAACAACCAAACTTGTCCGCAACACAACTCTAATCTAGAAAGAGAGTGGGTTCTTTTTCTTTTTCTTTTTTTCTTTTAACGTGTCTCACTTTTATTATTATTATTATTATTATTATTTTTTTAATTTATAGCAATTTCAAGTGAAATGATGAGTTGATTTTAATTTGTTAGGGTGTGACACAAAAATAACCCTTCTTATTACATTGCCTAACTTAATTTTTAACACTTTTTTTTTCTTTATTTTTTTTTCACAAATTCTCATTCCCATTCACATTATTCTTGATCATCGTATAAAATGATTATTTCGAATAAGCATATTATAGAATTGAAGTCATTAGTCCTATTTTAAATTTTACATGCATTTTGATTCTCTATATGTATCATTATATCTTAAAATAAAGATAAAAATTCAAAATATATGTAAAATTTAAAATAAATTTAATAATTATTGTGGCATGAGGACCAAAATAATCACTTTAGGAGATACTTAAGAATGACATTAACAACACTATGTAATTAATGAATTGATTTTACAAATCATTACAGGTTATAGTTGATCGAGTTAGCTGATAGTTAATAGCTGATTGTATTAGTTAGTTTGACCAACTGATTGTATTAGCTGGTTATAAAAACGTGTTTGGTAACTTACATGTTTACTATTAGCTGATTATATGTAAAATGACCTTTAAGGGTATGGGTATATTATGTTATTTTAAGTTTAAATTTATTAGGATAGGAAGTATGAAATCTTAATTTTGATAAATACTTCTAAAATTTGAGCCACCATTTAGATTTGGAAGTGTATTATTTTTATTTACATAAGTGTATTTCGGTGTATTTTTTTTATTTATTTCAATATTATTGAAAATGATTTTAAATATTTAAAATTGTGTATTAATGACAATTATTTAAAATTTGTTTCTATGATATAGATATGTCAATCAAGGGGCGGACTCGGCCAGGTAAATTAGATAGTTGACTTGGTAACCACATAGTTCTAAATTTGACTCTTTGTAAGAGATGTCTATTAATTTAAAGATGCGTCCTACAATTAAGGTCAAGACACCGAGTGGTCTGACCAAAGAGAATTATTAAATTTTGAACTAGTTTTCAACTTTAACCCACAAATTTTTTAATATTTTCACTACTAGAAATTATGAAATTTCCGACCACCTGAAAGTGATCTTAAATCAAGTTAATACCAAAAAGTGGTCGGAAATAGCAACAAAGATTTTTCCGGATACCAAAAGTGATCGGAACAAGACTTTCGACTTAATTTAAGATCAATTTTAGGTGGTCGAAAATTCCATAATTTCCATTAGTGTTTTAATCAACCCATTAGTTTTCTATTATATTGACATCCCTACCATTGTATTCAACCTAACATTTTCATCAGTTATTTTTAAGATGACTTTTTTTTTAAAGGGAAAATAGAAAAAAAGACTTAAATTAAATAGCTAGGTATGTAGAGAAACCACAAGTAGTAAGGCACATACCTCACTTGCAAGGAACATATATATATATATATATATA
Source organism: Ipomoea nil (assembly GCF_001879475.1). Taxonomy (NCBI): domain Eukaryota; kingdom Viridiplantae; phylum Streptophyta; class Magnoliopsida; order Solanales; family Convolvulaceae; genus Ipomoea; species Ipomoea nil. Next base: position 296,570 of record NW_017617864.1, on the reverse strand, counting down.
TATATATATATACACACACACATACACGCGTGAATTGAAAGAAGATAAAGAAGAGAAAGGATTGAATTTAAATTGATGCACTGATGATGAATTACAAAGCAAAAGCAATTGCTTCTTTTTTTTTTTTTTTTTTTTTTTTTTTTTTTTTTTTTTTTGAAAGGAAAAGCAATTGCTATTTATACTAAAAGAAAAGTTGGAGAGAAATATGGCATGAAGTGGAGATAATCCAATGTAACACATGCTACGTGAGTACGTGGGAGGCAGCTGAGTGAAGATCCAACACATTCGGTGAAGAAGTGAAACATGCAGCATGCGACTATTATTTAATACTAATCATAATAATATTAGTACTTGATAGATTATTGTACCATATGATGGATGATTAAGAGAATGAATTGAGTGATATTATATTTGTATTTCACTGCATGTATTTTAAATTCCCTAATGATTAAGTCAATAATATGTAATGTCTTTTTTTTGGGTAACGTTTTGTGATGATTTACATTTTTTTTCAAGTAATAAATTTAGATTTACATCTCATCACTCATATTTTTTTTACTTGTATTAGAAAGAAAGCCAAGAATGCACCTTTTACTAGTTAAAGAGCAAAGTTTTATTATAACTAAAATTTATAACAATTCTAAGTGAAATGGTGAGTTGATTTTAATTTAATTTGTTAGGGTCTGACACAAAAACAACCCTTCTCATTGCATTGCCTAACCTAATTTCAACACTTTTCTTTCTTCAATTTTTTTTCACAGATTCTCATACTCATTCACATTATTATATTCTTGATCATCGTATAAAATGATTATTTCGAATAAGCATATCATAGAATTGAAGTTGTTAGTCCAATTTTAAATTTAAATTTTTCATGTATATGTATCATTCTATCTTAAATTAAAGTTAAAAATTCAAAATATATGTAAAATTTAAAATAAATTTAATACTTGTTGTGACATGAGGACAAAAATAATCATTTTAGGAGATACTTAAGAATGACATTAATAACACTATGTAATTAACGGATTGATTTTACAAATTATATATTACTGATGATAGCTGATCGAGTTAGCTAATAGTTAATAGGTGATTGTATTAGATGGTTATAAAAAAAAAAAAAAGTGTTTGGTAAATTAGATGTTTACTATTAACTTATTATATGTAAAATAACCTTTAAGGGTATACGTATATTATGTTATTTTAATTAAGTTTAAATTTATTAGGATAGGAAGTATCTTAATTTTTTTTTTTTTTGAAAGTTACTGGCTCTATTACATTGTAGTATGTGTTCATATACTTTCTCAACCTACTGAAACACAAAGAACCAATAACGCCTTCACTGAGGCTCGAACTTATAATCTTCCAAATAGAAGTCCAACTCGGATACCATTGGACCACATAGTCCTGGTTGATAAATTTAATTTAATGCTTCTAAAATTTGAGCCACCATTTAAATTTGGAAGTGTATTAATTTTATTTACATAAGTGTATTACGGTGTATTATTTGTCAGGGAGGCCAACATGAGGTGTAGATTGAAAGATAAAAGTAGCGGTGGAATGGGGCACACTCAAAGCTTTCCCGGCCTCTCTCCACACTTGCTATTTTCCCAAAGTCCAGTGCCATGCATGCAAATATATAAGCTTACTGATATGATCCTCTCTGCAACGTACTCTTCCAACAACCTCATCACGTATCTATCTATCACACCTTTAATTTGCTTAGCTTAAACCTCTAATCTAAATTAAACTAATCTACTTCACAATATTTGTGATTTTGTTCACTATAAAATAGCCTTCACATTTTCTTCTTCTTCTTCCATTCTTCGATCTTCTCCATATCTTCTTCCTTCATATTCATCTTCTCAGATCAGAACGTACTCTCTGTCTCGTTTCTCTCTTCTTCTTCTTCCATTCTTCGATCTTCTCCATATCTTCTTCCTTCATATTCATCTTCTCAGATCAGAAGAACGATCTCTGTCTCGTTTCTCTCTTCTTCTTCTTCTTCTTCTTCTTCTTCTTCTTCTTCTTCTTCTTCTTCAATCAACTTCTCACCACGCCATATTGAGTGGGAAATCTAGCTTGAAATGTCTCCAACGTTTGCTTCTTGTCTGCTGTTCTTCATCCTCATTGTCGAAGGTAAAAGGACAAAAACAGAAACATAAATAGATTGTTACATTCTGGGATTCATTGGACTGATGTCTGATGATAAATATGTTGTTTTTGGGTTTTCGCAGGTGCTAGAGGAGCCACATTTATGTTGATCAATAGATGCGGTTACACGGTATGGCCAGGAGTTCTGGCCAATGCCAGCAGTACCGGGTTGAATACCACCGGTTTCGAACTTGCCCCGGGGACGTGGCGGGGTTTTGAGGTGACATCGAGTTGGTCCGGTCGGATCTGGGGGAGAACCGGCTGTAATTTCGACGCCGGAAGTGGACAAGGAAGCTGCGCCACCGGCGACTGCCGGTCCAATCAGGTCGAATGCAATGGCGCCGGCGCAACACCTCCGGCAACGCTGGCGGAGTTCACGATCGCGTCATCGGGCGCTAATAATATGGACTTCTACGACGTCAGCCTGGTGGACGGATACAACTTGCCAATGCAAGTGGAAGCCATTGGCAGGATCGGAGCGTGCGGGTCAACCGGTTGCGCCGCGGACGTGAACCGGATTTGCCCGAAGGAACTCCGGTCCGGAGACGGGCTGGCATGCAGAAGCGCGTGCGACGCATTCGGCAACCCGGAATACTGTTGCAGCGGCGCGTACGGTTCACCTTCGACATGTCAGCCGTCGATGTACTCCCAAATCTTCAAAAATGCATGCCCCACGTCTTATAGCTACGCCTACGATGACGCCACTAGTACTTTTACGTGCTCAGGCGCCGATTATAAAATTACATTCTGCCCTTCAACCACAAGGTAATTAAGATTAATTAATTTAATTTTAACGCATAAAATTTATAAATAATACTCAAGATTTTATTAAATATATATAAAAATTATTATTAGAATTTTTTTTAAAATTGAATGAGTAGGAATGGAAGTATATGAAGCTGGGCTGGGCAAGAAGAATCTTTGGACCTTATCTGATAAGAGTTATAGGGTTTTCTTTTGTAGCTTTTACTTCTTTGATTAATGTACGTACAACTGCGCATAATAATATATAAATATCTTCTTGAATTTTTTTTTTTTTTTTTCTTTTCACAACCTATACTTCAATTCGCGCCACGGTCGAATGAGCTCAAGCCCTTTTTTTTTTTTTTTGGGTGACATTAATTAATTATTTAATTATTTGTGGGCGGTGTGAATGTTGCAGTGGATCAGGAGCATCTTCGGCGAGTGGACCTCCGGCGGAGGATTCGGGGCCGCAGAATGGAACGGGAGATACAATATCGCACTTTGCCTTGCATTCCAAGGCTATTGTCTTTTTTATTCTCTCTTTTATTTACTTGCACCTAGTATTTTGAGGTAATGTTGATTGCGAAAAAATTAAATGCTTTTAACATTACATTGGCGATATTGAAGAGGTTTAGCCGAAATAATAAATGATTTTTATATTTAACTTTCTCACATTTGTGTATGTTAATAGCCGTGATTAATAGTGATGGCCTGATGGAAGAATCCCTAGGCCGCACCATTTAATTATACTACCTGACTATTCAGTTTCCAATAACAAACAATTAATGTCTTCTCTTCAAATAAGATTTGAACTAAACATACAGACTGAAATCTAATTATACTATATTCAGTTTCCAATAACAAACAATTAATGTCTTCTCTTCAAATAGGATTTGAACTAAATATACAGACTGAAATCATTATAAATACATGTACAATCACACTTAATGAAAGGTGCGGAAAGAATTTTGTGAATTTTATCCGAAATGACTTCTTGCAAGTCAGATAGCCATCTCCACACAAGAAGAGCAATCAAAGGTCGGTTGGTCAGAACCTATGGAAACCCTGAGATGTGCTGATGAACAACAAGCAAGAGAATTCATGTAAAAGGGTTAACAGTTTTTTTAAATCATGTTTCTTATGAACAGAAAGGGAAAAATTAAATCATTTTAAGCCATATTTCTTATAAATATTTATAGGTAAAATAGAGGGAAATCGGTCCCAGTAGCTCACTATAAACAGGAACACTGAACAGATGGAAATGAAGCAGCATCCTCTACATTTGGCAAGTTCAAAAATTGTTAATATTCTGATCATTTTGTATGGTTGTTCTACACATTATTTTAAAGGAAGCAGCAACCTCTACCCTCCTAGAAGCAAGGACATATCAGATTATCAGATGGAAAGGAAGTAGGACATTCCCTGCTGCTGGATTGTTAAAAATTAAAAAATTACTCTTAATATTAGAAGTGTCTAAGTCGAGTGATTTATAACCATATTCCTATAACATTATTGACAAAAGAAGTTAGAATTATTACTTCTATATATACAAGTATATAACATAAGATAAGTTAGCTAAGTAATCATGAAAATAAAGAAAATACGGAATACAGTAAATTTGACACCATTATAAAGGAAACCCAGATATTACTACTTCCCTGTAAACTAACAGATTAGGAACAGTTTGCATTTATGCACTTGAAGGCATTGCGAAACCCAATGTAAAAAGACAACATAACAGTAATAAATTATTTCCTGTTAGTGATTGTTTTAACTCTTTGATCTTCAGCTAAGTCATTTAACCCCTTCAGTAATCAAACAATTCTTCCTTAAAAGGCTGTGAGAAGAAGATTTGTGTTGGTATAAACACTTTTGAGTTAAGAACTAATACAGACTATAAGAACAGAACAATAAAGAGCTTGAAACTGATAAGTTTGAGCAGCTTTTGAAACTTAAATCTACTAAAAAATAAACAAACAATGGATGCCCACAAATATTTTTATTAATAAAAATAAAAATGATGAACTTCAATGTACCGCAATTGTATCCAGTTAGTTAGGTGTAATAATTCAGGTATGCAGTAAGCTCAAGATACAACTGGCTTCTCCAACTTTCCCAATTAAAGGCTTGAAACTGATAAGATTGAACAGTATAAGAAGTTTTTAATTAAATAATGAAAGTTTATCATATTCAGCATATAACTGGAAATTACAACTTTATCATTGTACAATCAGAAATTTGAATTTTTTCTGCAGTCAAATCAAAGATATAAGACTAATCATAGGTTCTACAATTATAGGCAGCAAGAGGACACCGGATCATTGCCAACAAAAGTTTGTAAAACTGCGGTGATTTTTTTTTTTTTGTATTAGTACTTATATACATCTTTTTGCTAAGTCATCGTCCATTGTATCATGTATATATATCTTATTTGCCATGCTGGAAACAAAAATGTAAATAAATTACTTGATGTGTACAAAATAATTACGAAACAAATATCAGATCGGATTTTAATCTGTTGCATGTTCAGTATTTAGCTATAAAACTAAATAAAAATTATTTTAATTGCAGAATATTTCATAGATTACGCTAAATAACGAACAACTTCATGAATTTAGAAAAACCCTAATTGAAATAATCGTTCTTACAACTTATAAATGACGTGTATAACAAAGACCTTAAAAACTATACAAATGAAAAAATATATGCTAAGTACAATGTATGAAATTAGTAAAGGGATAGATCAACTTAGCTCATTGAAGATTCACACCCGCGATAGCTAAAATCCCCTGACAGGTTATCGTTAAACTTGAAATTTAAGAACTGAAAACGAGGATGAGTTCATAAAATACCAGATATGGTATTTATCAGCTAAAGATCTAGCCAAAGTGATTCGGCCATGGGCAGAGAGAACTCTGAGAACAGACGAAAGAAGCTGAAAAGTCGGGGTCGGAGACCTGGGTTAGGGAAAGAAAGTCTTCATATTGCCTTTGTTGGGTCGGGTTATGGGCCTTTTGGTTATGATTTTGGGCCTGTTCATTAATCTCAGGAAAAAAAAAAAAACAATTTTGGGCTCGGATTTTTTTTTTCAATTTTTTTTTTTTTGTAACAGACTTACTATTAATTAATTTTAAATTGACTTCATATTTTTTTTATGTTTATTATACATCTATATATATATATATATATATATATATATATATATATATATATATATATATATATATATGTATGCTAATGATATACTTTTTATGATAATTATGCATTTTATTTCAAAACTGCTAATTATGAAATTTAATTATATACGGAGTATTTATTATATAGTATACTTTTTAATAATTTTCACACCGATTTTTATAAATTATGATTAAATCGCTCATATGGTAGTTGTAATGTTGTTGTGAAATATAGATCATTTTTTGGGCTTATGCAATGGTATGAGGTTGGTCATTACAAGATTGTCTGACCATGTGATTGAGGCCAAAATAATGACGGGTGACAACACTTGGAGTTCATTATTGATACCTAGAATGTCTATGACTTCATTATATACAAGATTGCCTTTCAAATTTCAAAGGAGACAATTTCCATTGATGTTGTCATATGCAATGACAATAAATAAAAGTCAATTTCAACGGAAGAAACCAATGTTTGTACATGACCAATTGTATGTTACTACGTCTAGGGTTAGCAATCCTAAGGGTTAACAATTTGTAAATAAAATTACAATTTCTTGAGTTATTATGCTTTTTTTTTTGTGTGTTGTAATAACTTCTAATTAAAACTCCAATGATGCACAAAGTTTGCTTTGAAGTTTTAGACCGTAAAATGAGGGTTTTGTTACGCTCCAAAAATCCAAATAGTTATGATATGACCTTTGGTGGTAAAATAATTGTTTTTTTTTTTGTGGCGATCTCAGACAAATTCTACCAGTAATTTCAAAGCGCACACGTCAAGATATTGTTGGGGCAAGTATAAATTCCTCATACCTTTAGAGATCCTGTAAAATATTTAGGCTAACTAAGAATCTACGCCTAAGAGGTGTACAATCAGAGGTTGAAGCAAAAGAGATTGAAGAGTTTGTAAAATGGATAGCTAATATAGGTAGAGTAGTTGGTAATTCAATTGATGGTGAAGCAGATATTACAATTACAGATCACTTATTGCTCAAGTCTGACGATGATCCTATTGCTACGATTATTGATAGCACATTCCCTTTGTTTCGACGCGGTATATGTGATCTGTCTTATCTTAAGAATAGTGCTATTTTGGCTGCAACATTGGATGTGGTAGATAGCATTAATCAATACATGAAGGATCATAATCCAACTAAAGGTATGACTTATTTGAGTTGTGATTCTGTTTGTAAATCCGAATCAAATGTAGATATGTTAGCGGATTTGCACACCCCATAATTCTTCAATGGTTTGTGATGATCTGGAGTAACGAATCATGCTTTGACTTTGAAAGGGGGTTCACGTGTTATGCTTTTTGAGAAATATTGATCACACTTTAGGACTGTGTGATGGTGCGAGGTTGATTGTTCCAAGGCTGGTTGATCATGTGTTTGAAGCCCATATCATGTGTCGTACAAATGCATGAACAAAGGTTTTAATTTCCAGAATGTCACTAACACCGTCAGATCCACGATTGCCTTTCAAATTCCAACGAAAGCGATTTCATTTGATGTTATGTTATGCCACAACAAAACAATAGCCAAGGACAAACACTATCAAAAGTGGGATTGTTTTGGATAAGGCCTGTCTTTAACCATGCCCAAATGTACGTAGCTGTTTTAGGAGTTAGTAACTCAATGGATTTAAAATTTTTTATTTGTGGCGAAAATGTACCATGTTTAAGTATGATTAAAAATGTTGTGTACAAAGAAGTCTTCAACAATGCGTAATAAAATTACAAAGTTTATCATTTGAAATTTATTAAGTTTTCAAACTATATATTTTTCCATCTAATTATATTATACGGTATATTCTATATACTATATATATAGCCTGCATCGCACGGGTGCAACTACTAGTTCATGTAACAATGATATTATGGACTAGACCTAAGTTACAGGAGAGTAAAAGTTTTACATTTAAGGCAAAGGTGCAAGCAAATTAAATATAGCTTGCAGGGTGTCTTCCCAATGCATAAGAGTGGAGCAATGCGAGAAGTCTTTATTTTGACGCAAATTATGCCATGGAATCGTGTTCACCGAGAATGGTGAACACAAGACAAAACGACGTCGTTTTTAGGCAAAAAATAAAAATAAAAATTCGCGGATGTGGAGTTAACGGCATGCGTTTGATCAAATTATGAATTTTCTGTTATGAGATTATGAATTTTATGAAAATTCATAATCTCATAACAGAAAATTCATAATCGCATAACAGAAAATTCATAATCTCACAACTGAAAATTCATAATCTCATAATAGAAAATTCATAATCTTATAACAGAAAATTCATAATCTCATGGTTCCGAAGTGAATGTGTAGGCATGGTTCCAAAGTGAATGTGCAGGCATGGATTCATAATTTATGAATGTCCGTGATTTCGGACGAGAATATGTAGGCATGGTTCCAAAGTGAATGTGCAGGCATGAATTCATAATTTATGAATGTCCGAAATTATGAATGTAATGAAAATTCATAATCTCATAACAGAAAATTCATAATCGCATAACAGAAAATTCATAATCTCATAACAGAAAATTCATAATCTCATAACAGAAAATTCATAATCTTATAACAGAAAAGAACAAATTGCACTTTTGGTCCTGTGAGTATTAGGATATTGACAATTTGAGTACGTGACTTTCAAAACTCCCAATTTAAACCTTTAACTATGCAAAAATTGGCAGATTTAGTCCTCCGGGCCAAATTGCTGGCCAATTTTGGCCGGAAAAACATAAATTGGTTCGAATTTATTTGTGTTGAGGGCAAAATCGTCATTTCACTCCCTTCTTCTTCATTCTCCCTTTCTTCTTTGTTCTTCTTCTTCTTTTTCTTCTTCGTTCTTATTCTTCTTTCTTTCTTCTTCTTTGCTGCTTCTTTAATCTATTACTTGTAGCTTTTGTTATCATTAATAATTTATTTTGAATTTCTAAATTGTTAAAGAATATATTAATCATTTCGCAAAATTTTCTTAAATTCCCTTCATGAAATAATCTTCATATATAAATCACTATATCCACACGCTTATGGAGATGCCTTCCGAGCTTCTAAGAACGGACAGGGCGTCGCCGACAGTGGCGGAGACGGAGAGGGACCTCAGCGGCGGCTTGCCCAGGCAGAGCTAGGAAAGTTCATGAGCCAACAATATATGTTTATGTATTTATTGATTACATATATGTTTTTATGTACAACCGTATTATTTTTATGTATTTAGGAGAATGGAAAATGGGTGATTGTTGGATTTACCAAATTTGGTTTGAGAGAAATTTAGATGATTTTTTTTTATTAAATTAATTAATCATGGCTCATGCATTGTATTGGGTCGGTAAAAAAGCAGCAAAGAAGAAGAAAGAAAGAAGAAGAAGAACGAAGAAGAAAGGGAGAATGAAGAAGAAGGGAGTGAAATGACGATTTTGCCCTCAACACAAATAAATTCGAACCAATTTATGTTTTTCCGGCCAAAATTGGCCGGCAATTTGGCTCGAAGGACCAAATCTGCCAATTTTTGCATAGTTAAAGATCTAAATTGGGAGTTTTGAAAGTCACGTACTCAAATTGTCAGTACCCTAATACTCACGGGACCAAAAGTGCAATTTGTTCTAACAGAAAATTCATAATCTCATGGTTCCAAAGTAAATGTGTAGGCATGGTTCCAAAGTGAATGTGCAGGCATGGATTCATAATTTATGAATGTCCGTGATTTCGAACGAGAATGTGTAGGCATGGTTCCAAAGTGAATGTGCAGGCATGAATTCATAATTTATGAATGTCCGAAATCTTTGTTCACCTCAAATTAAAGTGAAACCGCAAAATGTGAAAATAAAGAAGTAAAGTCACGCAGTTAATTAAGAAAAAAAAAAGATAACAGTGTACTAAGACCGTTGGAACCGTGTTCACCATGAATGGTGAACACGATTCCATGGCATAACGTCCCTTATTTTGATGACAAGGCTGATACCAATGTTGAAGGATAAGAATTACATAGGACAAGAACTAACCTGACGATCAAACTCGACCTCACGCAGAGAATATATTTCATTGCTAACCTCGACGTCCTTATTGATCAAGCCATCAAACCATCTGTCAGCCAATTCAATACTCTGCAACAAGTGAAAAGAGATGACACCAAGTGTTCTTTATCTTCTCTTTACTAGCATGTTTTATGTGTTGGGAACATTTATGAGGCAAAAGCTTTGTAATTGTCTTTTGACAAGTATCCCACATTGGAAAGCTAGCCCATCTTTTCTCACCTTTTAAACACCAACTCCTTTTACAAGGATTGAAGTGTTATGGAGGGAAATAGGGGGAAACCACGCGCGCCGCCGCCGCCCGATTCGGTTCGCACGCGCGTCGAGTTGAGTTGAGCACCCCATCTATATTTTTAACCCCTATTTTCGTGGAATAACTAGTCACCTTGTCCGCTCTTCTTTCTATTCTACAGAACGTGAGCGCACAAGGCGCTAGTCTTGTCCACACTCCCCTCTTTGCGCGATAGTTCTATGGATGAGAGGGGATGGGCGGTTATAGCTTCCAGTATATAAACCACCCTTCCCCATCATTCCAGAAGCAACTAACGAAAATTCCCGCAACCACTCCTGAGCTCTGCAGTTCTGTGTTGAACCTGTCGAAAACTTGCGATTCCCTGGTCGTAAAGGTTTTTAAGGTAGTGTTCTAAGAACACGACACAGAAACCATATTCCGTTCCCATCTTCGTTAAAAACCATCCTCAAAGTTGCTGCTTTCGCTCAACAGAATCCAACAGTTAAAAACCTTTACGTGCGAATTCAGCAATGGCTCAAGAGACAAATCACGCCTCTGATGTCACGCCCATCCAACCTCTCACTGGAGGTCTGAACTACAGAAGATGGTCCGCGAAACTGATGATGCTGCTAGAGTCAAAAGACGTCGATTATGTGATAATCGAAGATCCTGCAAAATTCACCATGTCTGATGTGCAGTCCCCAGCTTCATCTGCCCAGAAGGATACTCAGGTAATGGCTTCTGATGACTCTACTGATCCTAATGCAACGTCAGCAGTGTCCTCAGATCCCAAGTCGACATCAATAGAGCCATCCTCAGTATCCCAGGCTGTTCGTGCGAAATATGAAAAGGACAACAAAACTGCTCGCACTGCCATACTTCAGCGCCTCTCGGATCCTTTGTTTGACATGTTTGCTAAACATAAGTCAGCAAAGCTAATTTGGGACTTACTTAAGGAAAAGTATGGCGGTGACGATGCAGGAAGAAGGAAGTATGCAGTTGGACGTTGGTTGCACTTCATGATGACAGATACCAAACCAATTGTTGATCAGGTACATGAATTTGAGAACCTCGTAGCAGATATGAGGGCAGAAGGAGGTGAAGTCAATGATGTTGTTCTGTGTGATTCATTAATTGACAAGCTGCCTGAGTCCTGGGTAGACTTTAAGAACAAAATGAAGCACGATCGACGCACTTATACCCTGCAACAGCTTATCAGCAGTCTCAACATTGAAGAAGAGAACCGTTTGGTTCACAATGCTGTAACTCCTACAGGTAATTTTAAAGCAAATGTTGTTGAAACTAATGCAGACTATAATAAGCCAAAAGCAGGTAATAACAGTAGAAACCAAAGGAAGAATTCCAAATCAAACAACAGCAACAACCGTGTCAAAAGTGGCCAAATTCAGAAAAAGGGGAAAGGTTCTGGGGAATGCTACGTTTGTGGTAAACGTGGTCATCATGCTGCCCAATGCTATCACCGCAAAGGAGGCACGAGCCAGAACACTCAAAAACCATCCGCTGAAGGGCCTAAGAGCCAAGCTCACATAGTGGAAGACGAAGAAAACTCAGAAAAATTTGCAGCAGTAATAACTGAGGCTAACACGGTAGAAGATCTAGACGAGTGGGTCGTAGACACAGGAGCGTCACGCCACTTCTGCAACAATAAAGATCTCTTCAAGGAGTTCGAGCAAATCAATGGAAGTGAACAAGTGTTCATGGGAAACTCCAGCGTATCCCAGGTATGTGGTAGAGGAAAAGTAGAAATAATGCTCGGGTCTGGGAAGCATATAATTTTACAGAATGTGCTCTTTGTTCCCACCCTGCATAGAAATTTGATTTCTGCAGGCCTGCTTAATAAGGCCGGAACTAAACTAGTCTTTGAGTCTGACCGAATGGTCTTGACTAGACGTGGAGTCTTTCTGGGTAAGGGATATTTACGTGGAGGGCTTTTTGTGCTAGATGTCACGGTAGTTAGAAAGCACTCTGATGTAATTGGTTCTGAAAACCTCATCCCAGCTTCGCATGTTCAAAACGTTAATAAGAATGCATCTTCTTCTGCTTACATTACTGTTTCTTTAGATATGTGGCATGGTAGGTTAGGACATGTTGGCACAAAATGTTTAAACAGAATGAGAAGCATGAATTTGTTGCCAAATATATCTAATGATGCATGTACACAATGTGAAATCTGTGCTGAAGCAAAGTTTGCCAGGAAATCGTTTTCAAATGTGAATTCTCGTGTTACATCTGTATTAGAATTAATTCATACTGATTTAGCTGACTTTAAAACTACTGAAAGTAGAGGTGGAAAACGATATTATATTACATTCATTGATGACTTCTCCCGATTCTCAAAAGTATATTTACTAAGAACAAAAGATGAAGCCGAAGGGAAGTTTATAGTCTTTAAAACTGAAGTAGAAAATCAGTTAGACAAGAAAATTAAACGGCTTCGATCCGATAGAGGGGGAGAATATGAATCTAATTCTTTGAGATCTCTGTGTGAATCCTCGGGCATTATTCATGAAATAACTGCCCCTTATACTCCGCAACAGAATGCCATTGCTGAGAGAAAAAACAGAACACTCAAAGAAATGATAAACGCAATGTTAATCAGTTCTGGTGCACCAGACTCCTTGTGGGGAGAAGCTGTTCTAACAGCAAACCATATCCTAAACAGGGTCCCGCACAAAGGATTCGAAAAAACTCCTTACGAGCTTTGGAAAGGGCACGCTCCAAATCTCAAATACCTAAAGGTATGGGGATGTTTGGCCAAAGTAGGATTACCATCCTTCAAAAGGCCAAACTTGGGACCTAAAACGTTAGATGCCGTGTTTGTAGGGTATGCCGAGAATAGTGCAGCATACAGATTTATGTGTTTGGAAAACCGTGCTATGTGTGAATCTAGAGATGCCATATTCTTTGAACACGTATTTCCGTTAAAGAATGCTAATGATTCACCTGTTGTTAGAGTTCAAGATACGCAGAATATCTTTCCCAGTTTTCCAACTAACTCTGAGGAGCCAAGGAGAAGCAAAAGGCCTAGAGTTGAGAAGAACTTTGGCTCTGACTTCTTAACATATGTAACTGAGTTGAAAGATCTAAATGAACTTTGCGATCAACTCATATGTCAATTAGTCCTAGAAGAAGAGCCCAAGAGCTTCGAAGAAGCAATGCGCTCAGTAGATTCCACATTGTGGAAAGAAGCAGTTAAAAGTGAGTTGGACTCCATCCAGTCTAACCACACTTGGGAACTGGTTAATAGACCTAAAGGGTGTAAACCAATTGGCTGTAAATGGATTTTCAAAAGAAAGTTGAGACCAGATGGGTCAATTGAACGATTCAAAGCCAGACTAGTCGCCAAAGGCTATACACAAAAATTCGGTGAGGATTATTTCTATACATACTCACCAGTAACAAAAATAGCAACCATTCGTGTTCTATTTGCTCTGGCTTCTTCTCACAGGTTGATAGTTCATCAAATGGATGTAAAGACAGCCTTTTTAAATGGTGAACTGGAAGAAGAAATCTACATGGAACAACCTCCTGGCTGTGTTGATCCAGGACAAGAAGGGAAAGTATGCAGACTTAAGAAGTCTCTATACGGCTTAAAACAAGCCCCGAAACAATGGTATGAAAAATTTCATAAAACGTTGCTAGATTTGGGTTATTGTACTAATAGATCAGATGCGTGCCTATACTCTAAAGAGATAGAATCAAGCACAGTGATAATATGTCTATATGTAGATGACATGCTGATCTTTAGCTCAAGTCTTGAGGCTATAAATGAGACTAAAAGAACCCTTTCTAACAAGTTTGATATGAAGGACTTAGGGGAAGCCGATGCAATTGTGGGAATAAAAGTCACAAAGACTGATAATGGCTATTTGCTGTCACAAAGCCATTATACTGAGAAACTTTTGAAGAAGTTTGACAGTTATGAGGTAACTCCGGCTAAAACCCCCTTTGATCCAAGTATCAAACTATCGAAAAATGTAGAAGATAGTGTGTCTCAAGATGAGTACGCAAAAATAATTGGGAGTCTAATGTTTTTAATGAATTACACTAGACCTGATATTGCGTTTGCAGTGAACAAACTCAGTCGCTATACTCATAGCCCTAGTACTTCGCATTGGGATGCTTTGAGAAGAGTACTACGATACCTGAGAGGCACCGTGGACTGGGGTCTTAATTATAAAAGACATCCAGCAGTGCTAGAAGGGTTCTGTGATGCAAACTGGATAAATGATAGTGATGATGTAAGCTCAACTAGTGGATATGTGTTCACTATGTGTGGAGCAGCCATCTCATGGAAATCAACCAAACAATCGTGCATTGCTAGGTCAACTATGGAAGCCGAATTCATAGCTCTGGACCTGGCAAGCCAAGAAGCCGAGTGGCTGAGAAACCTACTAGAAGACGTGCCGTTGTGGGGGTGTCCAGCACCGGCTGTTCTTATGCATTGTGATTCACAAACCGCCATTTGTGTTGCACAAAATAGTGTCTATAATGGAAAGAGAAGACACATAAGAGTCAGACATGAGTCTGTAAGGCAACTAATATTAAATGGGGTGATCACAATGGAGTTTGTGAGATTTGAAAGGAATATAGCATATCCTTTCACAAAAGGCTTAAACAAGAAAGCCATCCTTGATACTTCAAGGGAGATGGGTTTGAAACCCAATGATGTAAGCAATTAGTGATGGACCACGTTGAGGACAAATAAACTCACTGAAAAACTTACTACAAGGAAAAACTATAAAAACAGTAAGTACTCTGTAGCCCGTTATGGGTGGTCTATATCGAGATAGACTTGACAGAGTTGATGTCTAGGTTGAGCTAGACAAACAGGGACTCTTTAAAGAGTTAACAAGTGCATATAAGTTCAAAACTCAGTAAACCGACGAGTTCAAGATCCAATTCACTCTCGGATGACAAGTTACTTAAATGTCACTTCATGGCAGTTCAAGTTCCGAACACTGACATGTAAATTAGCTCTTGTGATAGCTCAGGTATTCTTGGGTATAGCTTTGCCCCATGAAATGTGTGGGGGATTGTTGGGAACATTTATGAGGCAAAAGCTTTGTAATTGTCTTTTGACAAGTATCCCACATTGGAAAGCTAGCCCATCTTTTCTCACCTTTTAAACACCAACTCCTTTTACAAGGATTGAAGTGTTATGGAGGGAAATAGGGGGAAACCACGCGCGCGCCGCCGCCGCCGCCCGCCCGGCTCGGTTCGCACGCGCGTCGCGGTGTGGTCAAAGTTTTGCACCCCCTCTATATTTTTAACCCCTATTTTCGTGGAATAACTAGTCACCTTGTCCGCTCTTCTTTCTATTCTACAGAACGTGAGCGCACAAGGCGCTAGGCTTGTCCACACTCCCCTCTTTGCGCGATAGTTCTATGGATGAGAGGGGATGGGCGGTTATAGCTTCCAGTATATAAACCACCCTTCCCCATCATTCCAGAAGCAACTAACGAAAATTCCCGCAACCACTCCTGAGCTCTGCAGTTCTGTGTTGAACCTGTCGAAAACTTGCGATTCCCTGGTCGTAAAGGTTTTTAAGGTAGTGTTCTAAGAACACGACACAGAAACCATATTCCGTTCCCATCTTCGTTAAAAACCATCCTCAAAGTTGCTGCTTTCGCTCAACAGAATCCAACATTATGTTCGTTTTCGTCTCTCCTTTTAGTGCAAAATTTTTCTTCACTTAAATGGATTGTTACATTGCTTATATATATTGTCGCACTTTTTAGAGGATACGCTCGTCCAAAAATAACATTAAGATTTTTTTATATGCAGTTGACACATTCTGTACATGCAGTTAATCATTCTATACCTATAAACAAATTGAAGGCAGTCATAACATTATAATTATAGACACATAAACGGTTAACTATAGATACAGAATATGTTAAATGCAGAGACATAACATGTTAACCAACATCTTATATGTTTGCAGTTAACATATTTTGTACCTGCAGTTAACAATTGATGTGTTTGTAGTGATGATGTTATGTGTATGTAATTACCATGTTATGTGCATTCAATTTGTTTATAGGTATAGAAATTGTTAACTGCAGATATATAATGGGTTAATTTTTGATACATAATTTTTGGACCAGGGTTCACAAAGCAATATGAACCCTGGTCCATGGTATAACAATTGCATGGTGCTAAACTTGACTCTTAATTCAGACTTCCAATCAATAATGTCAAATTATATCATGGACCAGGGTCTACCTTGCATTGTAGACCCTGGTCCAAAAATAACTTTCAGATTATGTATCTATAGTTGATACATTCTGTATACACAACTGATAGTTTCTGTACATGTAGCTATCATATTATGTGTCAGCAATTATCAAGTCAAATTCTGTATCTATAGTTGACATACACATTCTATACATGCAGTTGATAGTTTCTATACATATAGCTATCATATTATGTGTCAGTAATTATCAAGTTATTTGTTTACATGTACAGAAAATGTTAACTGAAGATACAAAATTTTTGTATCAGGATTCACAATGTAATATGAACTCTGATCCATGATATAACAATTGATCAATCATTTCCTAATCACCTAGTGCTGGACTTGGCGTGTCATCACGGGCCTCCGTCCAACACAAGCTTAATATATTTATTTTTCTTTTTTTATTATAAGGGAATAACATACACAAGCTTAATTTAAACCTATAACAACAAGATTCTAATTAGATATTTTTGGGTGCTACAGCCACACGGATTCTTTAACTGTTCGCCAGCCGTGGACGTGCCGCCGCAAGGATGCAACTAAAATACCAACCAATTGAAACCTATCATGAAGACATGTGGCATGCATCTCCTTTATCTTGCCCAACTTTAATTTCAATGCTAAACTGCGATTTCGTTTTTATAGAATAAAGAACTACCATAAGCTGTAATAATTTAAGATTGAATTGGAGTTCTGTTATGCAAAGACTCTCTTACTATAACTATTATAATTCTAAATATAATATTGTTCTACTATGTTACTTCAATTCATTGATCCCATCCATTCAACTTTATTTGCTCTGGCTTTCAAAAAAAAAAAAAAAGCTTTATTTGCTCTACTTTTGTTTTAATGCTTTTTTTGAGTGGCGACACCCCCAGTCACTATTTGAGAGTGTGCATTACATAAATCTCATCCTGTGACCCTAGCCAGAAAATGATCAAAAGAATATAAATCAGCCTATGTTGTTCATAGTTGATCAGCTCAAACTAACACGTGGAACGTAGTGTGCTTTTATGGGATGGCATGAAGATTTGGGACTAATTTTGATATCAAATTAAATGTGTTTTATCATAACTAAAAGTGTAAGTTGATAGTTAATGTTGGATATTTATATAGTAAATGTTAAATATATTAATTCAGACATGTCTACCGGAAGCATAAATAATATTTTATATTAGTGTTGTGAATTGAAGTTGAAAATATTATTTATGTTTGATAGGAATTGAATGTTTTGATTAATCAAGAATGTTGCAAAATTTTCATGTTTTAGATAAGTTAAGAGAAGTTGGATGATGTAGAGAAATTGAGAGAAGTTGTTTAGAGAAGTTAAACAGATTAATTTCTCTTTAATTTACTTCTCTTGGGTTACTTCTCTTGAATTTACTTCTACTGATGAGTTGACTTCTCGTGAATTAACTTCCCGTGAGTTTACTTGTTGTGAATTAACTTCTCAGGAGTTAAAGTCCAAAAGGTTTATTGAAAATTTTCTTTAGTTGATCAGTAATGGGACATCGTAATATGTTTCCAGATGTTGTAAATATCAGATCATATTTATTAATATAATGAATTCTTGATCAGTTACACAATAATTTAAATTATTGTAATCATTATGAGAATAATGATTGTGAAAGTTTGTGATCAAGCATTTCCTTTGTTTTTCTGGTTCTCAAGTTCTATTACGAATTTACGAGACCTAAGTGAGCTACATGATTAGCTTATCTATAAATCAAGAGAAAGATTAGTAATAGCTTATTGGAGCATTAAAAAGTGAGTTTCAAAGATGATGTTCTCATACTGCTTTTGTTTCATCAAAAAGTCCTATAAGTGTCTCTTCATGCCTTAAGTCTAAAGCACGAGAGAAAACCATTCCATATAGCTACAAACTGTTCATGCGCATCCTCGATCTGATCTGTTACGTTGTTGGTATGGTGATTATATTTGTCCTTGGGATGAAATTTACTGCTTTAATTCTACTGGAAATCCACTATGTGATGAAATTACGAATATCATTGAAACATTGGTAAATAGATATATTATAAATATTTATTTTAATTTTTCTTATGTGAATAGACGTAAGAGACCAAAAGATATGTTGGAATGAAGAAAGATAATCAAATTGATTGAATCAACCGTGATGGATTACATGGCCGGTAGATGTTTCACAGTTGTTGAGCTAATTACATTTCATTTGCCTTAAATTTTATATTTTATTAATTGTATTGTAAGTTATTGTAGTGCTCTATACAACCGGAAAGTACTAAATGCGGGATAGATTCACATATGAGATAATTTCAATTCAAGCATACAAAGAATGAAATTAATAAGCCTAGTGTTGATTTGGTATATAATTGTGCAAATAAATAAAAGTCAATAGTTTAATGCGGTACAAGTTATTAAAGGTATATAATAGTGAAGGTGCATCTTCTAATGCAAATGACGACACTATAGGCACCAATATGATATACAAGCTAAGGCAGAAACGCAAAAATGGCACCAATAACGTCATTTGCAAATTAACCGAACATTCAGTTGAATCACTACACGATAATTCCAACTTAATTGATTCATCGGCAACAATAGGAGTCTATACCCAATTACACGGTGGTCCCGGCAAATACTTATTGGTTTGTCATGTGATATATATTCACCGTACCGCATAATTGGCAATTTCAGATATATGCATGTTTGATCATAGTATAAGCGCGTAATTAATTGCATGGGCTACTGTGGTGGTCAGGACTTGGGGATGATCAATTTGATCGGTGGTATTACTTGATGAGAGTGTAATTAATTACCCTGAGGTAGTGTAATTGAGTGACCAACGAACGTCAATGATAAGCTCATGTAAATACAAAATATCTATTGCCATTAGTTTATTTGTCCATGATTACCCTTGTCGAAATGAAGGTTTTCTATTCATCTGAAAATATCGTTAGTTATCCTAGATACGATATAACTCATCACACCCAAAATATACATTACCTCACCATCTTAGCTTGTAGTTGATACACTAATTGTATTATGTGTATGTTAAGCCATTATATTCAACCCATCCATAGAGTATCAACTGTACTGTTGGCCGGTATTCCCACTCAATTACATTGCAAAGGGATTAACTATATATCTATTAATTAATTCAGATTAACTAATTGTTACATTGAATTGGGATTTGGGACAAGATAATACATGCATCGTGGTGTGGTGAATTCATCCTGGTAACCCTTACCCAAGGAGTAATATATACCACTGCACATGGATCAAATCATCAATCGTTATTAACATTCCCAATTATCTGATCCAACGTATGTCATCAATTAAGTATATATAGTACTCCTATTGAATGTTAGATTATGTTATTGGAAGTATTCACAGTGCCATCTTGATATGTCGCCCAAATATAGGCCGGTATCCACTGCTATATATGACAGTGTGGACGTGCCGCATCACTATTATATTTCTGTGTATACACGTAAAAATATGTTATACACTGACCAACATACATGTTATAGTTTAATTATGCAAATGTGGAGAGGTATAATTACACCTTAGGACGGAGTCTATACCCTCATCATCAATCGTTATTAATATTTGTATGGGCGGGAATATCGTTGCATGCATAGTCCCCAATATTTAAATACAATACAACTACGTACCAAAAGCTATGCATGATTTACGTACTATTTATTACTATCCACTCATACAATTATCTCTTCTCTTTAAAAAAATTAGTCACACTATCACATCATCTTATAAAAATTATTACCTCTATCCCGTTGCGTCCATAATGTGTAATCGGCACGTCAAATTGATGAATTACATAATCTAACCATGAAATTAAGCTCCCAGTTGTATTCCTTAAGTTGCGGTGCAACCACCAAATGATTATGTTGGTCTTGGTCATCTCCAGCTGCACAAATGAATAAATTTTACAGTTAGATCTCGCACAAAGTTTTGTTAGTATGATTTACCTTTCTTGTGTGATTTGTGTGTTATTACACAACATACATACTCTAAATATATACTAGTACAGTTGTGGGTGTTCTTTAGGGATATGATTGTAAGTGTACAAATGATACACATTAAACCTTTTATGTTGGCTAATTTAATTGATAAAATAATTAAAATTTATTTTGGAAATTAACCTATGGACCGTCTCCTATCACACGCATTCTACAGCAATAGCAATAATTAGGCGCAAATAATTAAATGGAAGTCGAAAGTATGGGTCTGATATTTAGCCAAAGGATGGTTTATTTATTGTGGTGGTAATTTATTCTATAGTATGGCTTTGAGTTGGTAAAGGCGTATGGATAGCACATATTGGGGAATTGGTTGAGTGAATTTCAATATAAAAGGATGGGATGCTTACCTCTTTATTTCACACGAATTAGAATATTATTATTTTTGAGAGAAAGTTTCCAGAATCACTACTTCAACAAATTACTTTATACTATTGTTAAGGAAGTGTTGATCGTAGTGGGTCAGTTCGACTGCATCAGGATCAGTAGCATAACAATTGAGGTCAATGAAGGCATGCACGTACAATCCTGAGTAGATGTTAGGAAGGTGTTGTAGTGGTAAAGGCTGAGGGCCATTTGTATTTACCTCTTGTAATACTTCTTGGTGAACATCTATAGTGGATGGGCAGACGTGAGTTGCCCCGCAAACGTAGGAGAAGCGCTCCGAACTGCGTGATCAATCTCTGAGTACTTGTTTTATTTTTATGCTTTTATATTTCATTATTTATGTTCATTAAATAATCTAATTAATTGATAATGTAATATCTCTTATAAAACAAGTAAAACATTTAAAGGTATAATTGAATTCAAGATTCACGGTACAATTTTGATGATGTTGGATTTATTACACCCACAATATAATGCCTCATGGCCAACGGCAAATTAAAGGGGAACCAAGTCAAATCTATATATGTACGATTTTTCAGGGATAAGGCAATAACGAGTTAAAAGCACAAATATGAAGATAATACGTTGGATGTAAGATTGATGTACTTACAAATACATTTTATTTTTAAAATGCCTTTAATTGTTCTTAAATATAGGGTTGGAGATTCAACCTTTAGGGAGAAGAGTTCAAATATAATCATAGATTCAAAGTAAAAATTTAGAGTTTAGAGTAGTTGTCCAATGTACACAATTATCAAAGAGGTAATTATTTTATAAGTAATGTTTCACTGGAACTTTTGGTGGAGCTTCATCCAATGTCCCATGTGGGAAAATAAGGTACCATCAAATAGAAACCAACTAGCCCATTAATCAAATTAATATTCTGCAACTCATAAGTTGAAGACAACAGCAAAATCATAAAATATTGAGACAAATTACTAAGGCATGAGGGAAGACTATAACATGCAATGCAAATATGCAATTCAGTTGTAGATCGATTGTTTATCTTTTTTCTCCAACAAGGAGGTATAAGTCTGAAAATCCAAGAAACACGTACTCAAGACCTTTTCTAATATTCCACCAGTTGTATAAAATTAAATAGCAATACCGTACCCACCGAGGAATTATTACTTAATTTTCTTGATTTAATTTTCAGCTATATATGCTCTCATTTATGTTTCTTTTCCCCTTCCCCCTCTTCTAGAAGAACACTTGATACTCAAGAGATAGAGAGACTGAATAAATATATGTAAAGGAATGGGAAATTTGAGCAGTCGCCAATGTTGAGGCTTGTGGATTTGGATTTTAAACCTAAATTTCTACACCCATTTATGGGAAAATTGATTTTCTTTTTAATTTTCAACACAATAAGCTTTCTCCTTACTATTTTACCCAACTAACAGAGACAAAGAATTGATTTCCATCTTTTCCTAAACAATTTCGATGTTCCAAATGCAGCATTATTAATAAATACATGAGTCAAATTGAGTGATGCTCATTGCCTCATTCATCAAAATAACCACGCGCATTAGAAAAAAAGATTGGTAAACAAATCTTAAAGTCTATGATACTTGAGCCCTTTACTATTGTCACCTATCCATGATGTCTACCTCGCTCACGGATTAAATGGTCATACCTACACAAAATATTTGGGAATGCATATACTGATCTATATGGGGGCGCATAACCACTTCTACCAAGGTATCAATCAGCAGTAACCACTACTGGAAATTATGGAATTTCCGACCAACTGGAAGTGATCTTAAATCAAGTTGATACCAAAAAGTGGTCAGAAATAACAATAAAGGTTTTTCCGGATACCAAAAGTAGTCGGAACAAGGCTTTCGACTTATCATTTTCAGGTGGTTGAAAATTCCATAATTTCTAGTAGTAAACGTTAGTTCAAGCTTCTCTCTAATTATTGATGTGCTTTGTCGTGTTTCTCTCTCAGTTATTTTTCACTAGAGAGACTTTAGGATTATATTTTTCATAAGATTAGACGCCTAAAGTCTCGCTCCCACACAATGACTAATTTCCTGGCTAATTCTTGGGAGAGAGGCGCTCAAACACCGTACCGTGACTAATTTCCTGGCTGATTCTGGATAAACAGATGCTCTGATTCTTGGTAGACAGGCGTTTGGACATCCTGACTAATCCCCTAGCTGATTCTTGGTAGACAGGCGCTAGCTTGAGAAACTCGTAGGTTGTGAACATGGTTGTAGTAGATATGGACATGGAAGCCCACCTCGGACCCAATCCTCTGTAACATGCCGTGAATCCACCTTCCTTAACCAAGTTCCTAACCGTCTTGGTCCCTTCGCTGTCCAACACTTGCAGTCTGATCTTGATTGTGTCGAGTGGCATTGTGACCAAGGCTGAGACGTCGCTGGCCAAGGTGGCGCTCAGCCCTTGGACGGCCACCACGGCCTTCCCATCCGGCCGAAAACGGCTGCCGTCGTCCTCCTTCTTGCAACCATGGCAACCAATGCAGCCGCAGATGAGCCTGTGAGCCACAGAGTATGAAGCCCACCACACTGCGTTTGAAGGAGCGTAAGTTAGAATCGAAATCCCAAACCTTCTGTACAATCCCCTAACTCCATAGCTGCAAATTATCTTCCTAAACGCATCTATTCCGCCATTGTAGCTCTTCAACCCCACACTACTACTACTACCCTGAACCATTAGCCTCTGGCTCACTACGTTTATGGGGGTCCACACTAACTGCGCCGCCATGGCGGCGCTCAGCTTTGCCGCGGCGGCCTTGGAGAATCCTAGCCGGACGGTGGCGGTTCCTACGTTACTCTTGGTCATCTCCAGCGCGCCCATGTAAAGCGATTATAATAAAAGCCTCACTAAGGATCCTAAACTCAAGTATTCGGAAAGTGGGCACCATCGTCCGCACAAGTCCGCAACTTAGGCACCATCGTTCCGCATAAGTCCGCAACTAAGGCACTAGCGTGCGGAGCAAGGATCGATACGGTTCACAACACCTAATTACAATGGTAACTTTCATACACACAATAAGACAATATTGAAGAAGGATTTTTGTATTGGCAAAAGAAAAATAATAGGAGTTACAATATACTCTCTATTTCTTTCTACTAGCAATTTCTATGCTAAACTATCTAATTGGATACAAGATGGGATGAGATGGGATGATGAAAATGACAGAATGAACTCCCTATTTATAGTAGAGGATTAGGGGTTGTTTTGTAGCTAGCCAAAAGTTTAGGGACTAAATTATAAATTCCTTTGTTAACAATTGTGGCTGCCTAACTTCTTTCAACAATTTTGTCTACTGATTTGCTGACAACTTTGTTGAATTTGGGTCGCTGCTATCACTGCATAGTATGCTCCCATGTTCCCATGGTTTGACTTTGACTTTAAATACTTACACAAATGATTATGTTGGGCGCACATATATGCTTGAGGATGGAAATATATATATATATATATATATATATATATATATATATATATATATATATATATAGATAGATAGAGAGAGAGAGAGAGAGAGTTAATACCCAAAATCGTCCTCGACTATAGTGGTTTTTTTCAATTTCGTCCTAAACGACTTTGGTGACCTAATATCGTCCCAGACTTTTGTGTTTCGCTCAATTTAGTCCCAGACTTTTGTGTTTTTGCTCAATTTAGTCCCTCATTTGTTATTCTGTCCATTTAGTGTTAAATAAATAGACAATTCAGTAATTTTAATATTGACATCTCTTTACTCATAGACATGTGAACTGCGAAATCCTTTTTTTTTTTTTTAAGAATTACTCCCAGAATTACTCCTAAAACTGCAAATATAAAATTTGATTTGCAGGTCCGGGAGTAATTCTGGGTGTAATTCGTACAAGAAAGAGGAATTTCGCATTTCACAAGTTGAAAGTAAAGAGAGATCAATATTGACATTACTGAATTGTCCCTTTATTTAACACCAATTTGACGAAATAACAAATGGAGGACTAAATTGAGCGAAACACAAAAGTCTGGGACGATATTAGGTCACCAAAGTCGTTTAGGACGAAATTGAGAAAAACCACTATAGTGGAGGACGATTTTGGGTATTAACTCTCTCTCTCTCTCTCTCTCTCTATATATATATATATATATATATATATATATATATATATATATATATATATTCCAAGATATGATGTTTAGTAATGTACGCAAAAATATGTTTAGTGGTCAGGAAAATTTCATATCATACTGGTCAAAACTAATAATGGTCAAATAAGCTAAAATTAGCTTATAGGTTAACTGTTTTACCAAACAGAGTCATTATTTTAATATCTCCATTGCCTCCATATACAGCTATACTTACAATAAGGAATCAAAACGACTAATCATGTATCGTCATTGACGACTAATCATGTATCATCGTTGAGATAAATGACTAATCATATATCGCGATTGAGAAAAACAACTAATAATCATATATCGTCATTGACAAAAACAACTAATCATATATCGTCATTGACAAACTATGATGACCTACAGAGGGCTTGTTCCAACGGAAACGTTGTATCATGAGTGGAGTATAACAACTAAGTTATCACCAATAGTGATCTTAGTTTATAGATGCTACAAATGAGTTGGGACTTTGTGTAAATTGGTTATAACTAGGTGCTCATATAGTTATAAGTAGTTGCACCTAGATGCATGAATGTTAACACGGTAAAATTACATGCACTTGTAAGAGATTTTACCTGCACTTTTTACTTGTAAAGGTGCATCAGCTACTTGCACTTATAACACATTTAGGCACTCACAACACTACAAAGCTGACCAAATACTAGGCTTGGAACCCATTCTGATTGTTAGATCTGTCACCATGAACACGTGGAAGAATCAGAAGCATTACTCGAACCTCTGGTGGCAGCCTAACATCACGCGAGGGTTTATTTGGTTGGTTGACCAACGTACACAGTTTCCAAAATTCGAAGTCATAGGGTTTGTGTTCTTCGCCTGACTGAATTGCCTAACGCATTAATGCTAAATCCATAAATCCAGTTGCGGAACATAATGATGATTTTTGAAACCCGCCACACCATGGGCGGGAACATCACAATAAGTACCTGGATAAATTACAGTAGTGAGAGTGACGAAATAGTCCCGTGCACCAGTAAAATATGACACACTTTATGTTATGGATCATTTCAACAAGGGTAACCATGGACAATTATTATTCACTGATTGATATGAATTCCCATTAGATATTTTAGCTTATTTGACCATTATTAGTGTAATGGTATGAGTGTTGCCTATGAGAGTCATTTGAGTAAACTCCCAATGTTTTGTGCACTCACCACACCAAAATATACACTACATCACCAATCCTAGTGCACATGACTAGCACAGTAGCATTCCCCTATATTAGGAATAGGGGAATGCAAATATAGGGGAATGCGAATTTGCTGTTATGATACCCATGTTTATTCTGTTATTGAACCCAGCGCCAAGGATATACCAATTGAATTAATGGCATAAATAATTGGTCATCAATGTATTACACTATCATGTAATAATTAAGATGGGATATTAAGTTATTATACAGTGATGGTGTATAACTTTATCAACATTATGATGATGTAATTATTGCTGTAATTATTACCATCATTGGTATATTATACTGCATAATATATGTCTTGTTGATACAATCTTTTAATCTGTTGTATCATGGGATATGGATATTGAATTCAATACTGATGCCCACTCAAACGTAATGGCCTTACTGGTGTTGTATCTTATCACTCTATGTATGACATGACCAACAGATTATCTTTTCTGATGGATTTAATTCATCCGGGATGGACCCGAATCATTAAATTCGGATAAGAATGTAATATGCACTGCTGGAAATCATCAGATTTTCGACCACCCAAAAGTGGTCGGAAACAGCCTAAATTGGGTCGGAAACCGTGTTTCCGACCACTTTTCTGACCAAAATGGGGATCCGGAAAAAGGCCCGTCGCTAATTCCGACCACAATAGAGAGTGGTCGGAAACAACGAGCACATTTTTTTAATCGTCGGAAACAAACGACGGGTTTGATACTTGGACGGATCCATATTTCCGACCACCATGTGGTCGGAAATTCCACCACCAAGATTTCGTTCGTTCCAGATTTCCGACCCATGGTGGTCGGAAACTAATAAATAAATAAATATATATATATATATATATTTTGTAATTTACAATTTCTATTGCTACTTTTCCTACAAATTATACACTGCTTTACCAATTTTAAAACTAGTAATTTCATAACACAAATATTATACATTTCAATATCAAATTTAATTATACATAATGTTGCAATTCTAATATCCACCATCATTCAAAATGTGCTAATACAATCAAAATATTTCCTAAATCACAAAAAAGTTAGAAGCTTGGATCTATTGTTGAAGATCATCTAACCCATCACAAAAAAAAAGTTAGAATCTTGGATCTATTGCTCAAGATCATCTAACCCATCACCAAAAAAAAAAGTTAGAATGTTGGATCTATTGCTCAAGATCATCTAATCCAACACCACTATTTTCATGGCTAACAGCGGGATTAGTAGACTGAAAAGAAGGTTGATTTGCACCACGAATTGCAGCAAATTCCGCTTCTAACCATGCCATTTTTTCCTTCATTTGCTTGTTCTCTTCTTTTAGTTCCTTGATTTGATCCTCATAAACTGCATGTGCCAATGATTGTCCGGATTTTGAATTATTTTGCGTCACAGCCTCAGGGAAGTAGCGCGGTGTATCTGATCCAAATCCATAAACAGATCCTCTTTTCTTGAGGCCACCGGCTGCCAAGAACCATGCATTTGACTCTCCAAGCTCAGGTTGAGTTTGTTGTTTTTGAATTGCAGCCTCCTATATTTAACAATTTTTACCAAACACAATCATTTTATCATCTCAAAATCTAATAAATGTTATGACAATCATGTATTAATTACAATGAAAATGATATTTTGAGTTCTGGTTTGTGAAACCAGAACTCAAATAATTTTTTGAGTTCTGGTTTCACAAACCAGCACTCAAAATGATGTTTTGAGTTCTGGTATGTGAAACCAGAACTCAAAATAATTTTTTTGAGTTCTGGTTTCACAAACCAGAACTCAAAATGATGTTTCTGCTCTAATATAATCTGCATGTTCCATCCTCTAACATGTCTAAACTAAGCATACTTTTAATTAGTTCTCAAGTCCGTATAGTTTCTGCTCTAATATAATCTGCATTCTAAATATCAGGATATGGGGTATTCTTACTACTATATTTGGATGTTGGCACAAGTATATTATGGAATATACTTTTTAAAACAAGTAAAACTGCTTTACTAGGCCTACACTTTTAATTCTAGGAAAAGTTTTAGTATCTTACATTTACATGATCAGCCTTTTTGCAAACAAACTCATTTGTCTTTTTGCGTTTGTGAGTTGCTTGGAACAACACTGCATGAGAGGGCTCTTCTCCAGACTTTTCTTTCTATCCAAGACAATAAACCAAATATTAATGTTGTTGTTTAACTATAAATTGTATTTAAATAGTAGTAAATGACTTACTATTCTTCTCCTATGCTCAGAAATGGAGATTGAACCTGCAGTGTGCAGTGATGGTCCCAATCCCCCGCAATCTGAATTTCTATTTCTTTTGTTCTTCGCAGCAGTCTTCTTAAACTCCTCTGTATTCCAAATGCTGCGGTATTGGGCCAAAACCTGATCATTCATCCAATTTGGTGGTGCATGGCCTCTTGCCAAATTGATGCGAACCTGCCCCAACGTGTCAGATAATCTTCTAGCAGCCTTTTTGTGGAATATACTCTGAATTACTGCCTCATCTTCTGGATTCCACTTATACTTTTTCTTTGATAAGATTAAAAAAAATCAAATTATAATTAGTAAATGTATAAAGTAATAGTTATAGCATCTGGAGCATAAAGTAGGTATAAAGTAATTAGTAAAGGTATAAATTATCAAATGTATATATTAGTAGTTCCCTATGGTAATTATAAAGTAATTTACTAATAGCAGTTATAAAATAAGTTACCCTGAATTCATTAAACCATACGTCCTTCATATGTGTAGGAGCATCATTGTATGATTTTATAGCATCTGGAAATATTTTAGTTACATAATCGATAACTTTATTCGCACGCCATGGCTCAAACCTATAACAAATTATAAATGTTAGAGATAAATGTTAAACACATTATAATTATTATAGTTATCAATATAAGACTTACAAATTATTCCCAATGGGGCGTACTATGGGCCTGTTGCTTGGTGAAGTTGGAGGTGATGGAACATCATTTGGTAAGGCTGATATAGTTTGCTCCGAATCACTATTTCGGCTGGACTGTGGGAGAGTATTTGATGGTGGACTTTCAGAGTTAGATATTGGTGGTTGGGACATCAACGTTGTACTATTTTGCCTTGCACGTTGAGACATTTTCTGCTTAAAATTCAAAGAAAGTTAGTAGTGTAAAATGCCATTTCTAAATTTTGTGTTTGTAAATGATCATTTTGAGTTCTGATTTGTGAAACCAAAACTCAAAATGATCTTTTGAGTTCTGGTTTCACAAACCAAAACTCAAAATGATCTTTTGAGTTCTGGTTTCACAAACCAGAACTCAAAATGATGTTTTGAGTTCTGGTATGTGAAACCAGAACTCAAAATAATTTTTTGAGTTTTGGTTTCACAAACCAGAACTCAAAATGATGTTTTGAGTTCTGGTATGTGAAACCAGAACTCAAAATAATTTTTTGAGTTCTGGTTTCACATATCAGAACTCAAAATGATCTTTTGAGTTCTGATTTGTGAAACCAGAACTCAAAATGATCCTTTGCTCTGCAGACTCTCAAATTATCTACACATCTGCAGTTTTTTTGAGATTACAGATGAGCATCCAGCCTGCAATTTACTTCAGCTCCATTCAACAACACCTGCAAAGAAAGGCTTCATCCCTGCACTAAAGTGCAGATCTGCCAACAACATTTGCACAGCATATCAGCTCAAAGCCTCATCTATGCTGCCAGTACCCAAACAAAGTGTAAACCCTCAGAGACTGCCCAGAGTAGCAGCCCATCATTGGGTTGGTTACACATAATACATTCTCAAGTCCCCATAAATTATACAACAAAGCACAAACCAGAAATTTAGAACATAATCTATATTCACATAGTTTCTTCCATTAACCTTCAATACAAAACAATTTCATCCAGAAATTTCAATTTTAAAGGAATGAATAGAATGCTTACAGTTTTTTTCCCGTGAAGTTAATCTTGCTTAGTCTACTGCATTGTTTTTCCTAGGAGTGAGGACACATGACAAGTCATTTAGGGATGGTCAAATGGAAGCTTGATAAGCAACAACAACACCAAGAACATGAGGACCTAAATTCGAACAAGAAATAGAATTAAAAATCAGCAATTTAGAACATAATCTATATTCAAAAATTTAGAATAGAAATTTCACAAACCAGAAATTTTGAGTTCTGGTTTCACATAGTTTCTTCCATTAACCTTCAATACAAAACAATTTCATCCAGAAATTTCAATTTTAGAGGAATGAAAAGAATGCTTACAGCTTTTTTTAGGGATGGTCCAATGAAGCTTGATAAGCAGCAACAACATCAAGAACATAAGGACCTAAATTCGAACAAGAAATATAATATTTCAGAATCCATTAAAAAAAACCCTAAATTCGATTAGGGACTGTGTTACTCAAACATTGAATTAGAAAGTACCTGGGGTTTCAGAATACGAGATTAGGGACTGTCGACTGCCATTGTTGTGCTACTGCCGGTGCTGGAGGTGTGAAGGAGGAAGTAGGCGGTGAAGGAGGAAGTGGGTCGTGTGAAGGAGGAAGTACGCGTGAAGTGGGAGAGAGAAGATGGAGAAGTGAAGTGGTGGAGGGAGAGGGAAATCTAAGTAGTGGAGGGAGAGATCAGACTTAATGAAATTTTCCAAAATTTTAGATTTCCGCCATTTTTATTTTTTTTTTGGGCTAATTCTTTTTTTTTTTTACAATTACTTAAATTTTTCTTAAACACTAATTAAAATTAAAATAAACATTAAAATAATTTAAATTTCAACTCTAAATTAAAAATCACCCTCATCATTCTCTGATTCCTCATTATCATCTTCATCACCAATATCTCCACTATCATCTTCATCAGAATCATCACTGTCATCTTCTTCAATTTCTTCAGTATCTTCTTCTTCTGAATCTTCAATTTGGACACCTTGGTTGGACCATTGATTTCCGATGTGAGGTAATTCCACTTCATTCATTTGTAATGGTTCGTGCACTAACTCTTGCACGTCATCTTGAATACTTTGATCACCCCCATATGTAGGCAACGATATGTTATCTTGTTGATATGTGTAACTAGAGCTATAGGCACTATCAATAGTTCCTCTTGGGCGTACATTCAAGACTACCCACCAATTTATTTTCTCCCGTATACCCCGTGGGTATGGAATATAACACACCTGACATGCGCTTTGTGCAATGATAAAAGGATCATATTTCCTATATCGTTTATTGCAATGCACCTCAGCGATGCCATATTCAGAATTGAATATTGATCCAATATTGGGTGTTGGGTCAAACCACTCACACTTGAAGATAACAACCTTTTTTATTGGAACATTGGGGTACTCAACCTCAACAACCTCTTGCAATTTGCCAAAAAAATTTGATTCAAATTGTGTTAAACCTGTTCCCTTGATTGACACTCCGTAGTTAGCAGTCGACTTTCTACGGCAATATTCTTCAGTCTGAAACTTAAAACCATTAACGACATACCCAGTGTATGTGTTAACCTCCATTATCGGCCCAGATGCCAAATCAATGAGTGATTGGTTACACACATTGTTCGTTGGACAATATACCTAATAATAAATACAAAGAAAATGTCACATAACAAAAAAATATAGATAATAATGAATCAAAAATGACAAAGTGAATTAACTTCTTACATATTCTTTAAACCAATGTGCAAAATTTCTTTCAACTTCATTGTCTACATCTTCATCAGTACAACCAGGATTGTAACGTCGTAAACCATTTTCATACATCCTACAATACTGATATTAGATATATATATATATATATATATATATATATATATATATATATATATATATATATACACACACACACATTTGAAATCAAAATGGGAAAAAGTGGAGTACACATACCTTAAAATCGGTTGAACCTCCTCACAATTCAGTAACACATATTGATGAGCGGTGAAACGTTCTTCTACACTCAAATATCTTGTCTTTCTCCTGCCCATCGACCGACCAGGTCGATTGAATATTGACAAAGTAACTGGCAAGTTCTGATCAATGCCGCCATCATTTAGGTTCCGACCTATCCTTGTTCTTCTACTTTGCACATCATCTTCAAAATAAAATGATGCAAAGTGTGTTGCCTCTTCAAGCATATATGCATCGGCAATTGAACCTTCAACATATCTCTTATTTTTCATTTTGGACTTCAAGTTATTGAGGAAGCGTTCAAATGGATACATCCAACGATATTGTACTGGGCCACCTAAACGTGCTTCATAGGGAAGATGGACAGGCAAGTGTTCCATGCAATCAAACAGTGCTGGAGGGAAAAATCGTTCTAACTTACACAATGTTAAAACAATTGAGTTTTCCATTTCCTGTATTTTGTCTACACGTAGGGATGTAGAGCAAAGATTTCTGAAAAACGCACTTAACTCAGTCAAAGGCTTCCAGTGACAGCTTGGTAAAAACATGAAGGCTACAGGCATAAGAAACTGCATAAAAATATGACAATCATGACTTTTCATCCCTATTAATTTAGAAGATGTGGAATCAACACATGTAGCCAAATTAGAAGAAAACCCATCAGGTAACTTCAAAGTTCGTAACCACTCATAGACAGCTAATTGATTAGTACGATTCAAACTGTAACTTGCCTTGGGCATAAGATAACGTCCATTCTTTTCCACCAACTCAAGTTCGGGCCTATTACACACGTCCTTCATATCGAGACGTGCATTAGGCGTGTCTTTATTTTTAGCTGTGCCTTTGACATCCATAACTGTGTGGAAAATGTTATCAAACACATTTTTCTCTATATGCATCACATCAAGATTGTGACGTAACAAATTATCCTTCCAATAAGGCAAATCCCAAAATATGCTTTTTTTTTTTCCAGTTGTGTGCTTGTCCAAACCCCTCAATGCGACCAATTGGACCATCAATAATCCTTGGGATAATTTCCAAACTATGAAACAACTCATCTCCTGTCCAAATTGGTTGAGGTCTTGATTTCTCAGCTCGTTGTTTGACGAAGGTATCTCGATTCTTCCTCCAGGAGTGATTCATTGGAAGGAATTGACGATGACAATCAAACCAACATGTTTTATGACCATTCTTCAGATAAAATGATTTAGAATAATGAAGACAATAAGGACATGCTAGTTTTCCGGCTGTCTGCCATCCAGATAACATACCGTATGCAGGAAAGTCATTGATGGTCCACATTAACGCAGCGCGCATCATAAAATTTTGTTTAAGTGATGCATCATAAGTTAAGACACCTGTTTCCCATAACAATTGAAGTTCATCAATTAAAGGCTGAAGATAGACATCAATATTGGCCTTTGGATTCTTCGGTCCAGGAATAATACAGGTTAAGAATGTGTATGGTGTAGTCATACACATTGAAGGTGGGAGATTATACGGAACAACCATAACAGGCCAACAAGAGTACGGCTTTGCATTGAAACCAAAAGGAGTAAATCCATCAGAACATAAGCCCAGTCTTACATTTCGGGGATCTACTGAGAAATCAGGGAACCTTCTATCAAAGTGCTTCCATGCTTCACCATCAGAGGGATGACACATAATACCAGGTTCGCGACGATTTTCATAATGTCATCGCATGTGTGAAGCAGAGCTATGTGATGCATACAAACGTTGCAATCGAGGAATGAGAGGAAGGTAATGCATTCTTTTGCGAGGCACCTCTTTTGCACGAGTAGATCCAGATGGGCAAGGTTTAAATCTTGTCTCACCACAAAACTTACAGTGCTTGTCATTTATTTCAGACTTATAGTACAACATACAATTGTTTACACAACAATCAATCTTCTCATGTCCAAGACCAAGCTTTGTAAGTAACTTTTTTGCATCATAATACCTGGTAGGTACTCGATTATCGGGACCCATCAAATGGTTAATATACTGAAATATCTGATCCATTGCTAGCTGTGGTATATTAAAAGTTGTCTTGATATTCATCATCCTCAATGTATATGCCAGCTCTATTTCTTCATTAACATTCATTGATAAAGGTTGTCTCGCAGCATCTAACAATTCGTAGAAGTTTTTTGCACTACTATGTGGTTCTTCATCTTGGTCATTTTCGACATTTAATGGAAAAAATGATGGACCAGATGCATCAAAAACCATTTGTTCATATTGGTTATTTTCACTAGGGCCCTCATTCATGTGTGGTTGTATTGAAGGTGGAAGCTCACCGTGACATGTCCAAATCCAATAACTTGGTTCAAAACCCTTCCTATATAAATGAACACGAACATCATCTGCAGACAAGTGTACTCTATTCTTACACTTACTACATGGGCACCTAATCTTCATTGAAGCCTTGTATACAGGAAGTGTGCTTGCATAATTTACAAATTCCTCAACACCCAATAAGAACTCATATGTGTACCCCCTTTTTCCGGGTAACAATCGATTATACATCCATTTCCGATGTTCAGGTATATTAGCCATGTAAAACAACTGTAAAAACATATATACAGTGCAAACACAAATATAAAAGTATTAAAAATAATACTAATATTTTAAATAATCATATACACTCATACTAATAATTAGACACATATAAAATGTCATTTGTAAAAAGTACAAATATATAAATAATTATAAACATACTCACATATACATATATGCACACTATACATTCTTCAATCATATTAAAATAAATAATCTAAATAAGTATTCACAAAAATATATTTAAAAAATCAAACTAGATCTAAGGAAAAAAAAATCATACTAGTTAATAGACACACATATAAAATGTAATTTTAAAAATGTACAAATATACAAATAATTATAAACATATTCACATAAATACACATATACATATATGCACACTATACATTCTTCAATCATATTAAAATAAATAATTTAAATAAGTATCCACAAAAATATATTTAAAAAATTAAACTAGATCTAAAAAAATTCACACTAGTAAATAGACACACACATATAAAATGTAATTTTTAAAAAGTAAAAATACACAAATAATTATAAACATATTCACATACACACATATACATTCTTCAATCATATTAAAATAAATAATCTAAATAAGTATTCACAAAAATATATTAAAAAAATTGAACTAGATCTAAAAAAAAGTCTTAATAAATAGTAGATTTAAGAATGTAAACACATATCTTAACTTGATATGATGTAGTACAACTTGCTTTTAGCACTATTATGCATGAATTATTGAAAGAAAACCTGCAAAGAAGAAAAAAAGCAGTAGAAGGGGGTAAAAAACAGAGAAAATAGGTCTGGAAATACGCAGTGGAAGCATTTATATATAAAGGTATTTCCGACCACCATTAATTGTCGTCGGAAAAAATATATTTAAAATTCAAACCGCCGACAGTTTCCGACCACTGTTACCATGTGGTCGGAAGTTCCGACCACCTACTAATAATGGTCGGAAATTCCGACCCCGTTCCGACCCCCTTACCCATTCGCCGGAAAATTGCAAAAACGATGATTTTTCCGACCACTTTTTGTGGTGGTCGGAAAAGTGGTCGGAAATACGATGATTTCCAGCAGTGATGGATAATAAATAAACGTAGCGGAACGATGTTGTAACAGGTCGTGAAGACAGTATATTATATTAAATGCTGTGAATAGGCTATTACAAGGTTTGTTTCATACAGAGTATGTAGGAAAAATGATTAGATGTCCTAAAGAGACAAGGTGGGGGAGTTTTATACAGCCCCCACCCCTAACCGCCACCCCCTAAGGTGGGGGTGGTTAGATCCGCGTTGACCGTGCCCCCTTGACCAATTCCCAGGTTGGCCTTTTTATGGCCGACCCCTCTAGGTCGGCACCTGCTCCTGGCCGAGGCCTCGTGGGTCGAGGTCTACTGGGTCAAGTCCCACGGGCCAAGGCCTATTGGGCCGAGGCCTAGGGTCTTGCTCCACCTCTCCAGGTCGGTTTGCTCCACCTCTCCGGGTCTTGCTCCACTTCACCGGGTCGGTTTGCTCCACCTCTCAGGGTCTTGCTCCACCTCACCGGATCGGTTTGCTCCAGTCGTAATATATCCATCATTTTCAAAGCATTTTCTCGTATAGAGATGTGTAATAGCTGTATGTGTATATTTGTATCTTTATTATAAATTATAGGTTAGCTTCTCAATGTAATTAGAACTCTTTGACTATTAGAAGTGTTTTAATTTACATCGGTAATAGACAATATATTAGCCACAATTAATTCAAGGAGCATACTACCTAATGGTCCTATGCAGTCCACTGTCAACTTCTCATGATTACCTCACGATGTAAACTAGTTGGCTTAATGATGTGATACCAAATATATGCCTTATGTAGAGTTTCCATCTACAGACAATATCACATAAAATTTTACTTACCCATATTATTATTATCTCGATTTCTCTTATGATGTAATTATCTACGTGGTCAGGGTTCACACTGTTAATAATACATATCTGTTGTTTGACACATTAATGTAATAATTATGGTGTCGTAACATGCCCCTTATTGATATTCCTACCACTACTGGAAATTATGGAATTTCCGATCACTTGGAAATGATCTTATATCAAGTCGAAAGCAAAAAGTGGTCGGAAATAGCAATAAAGGTTTTTCCGAATACCAAAAGTGATCGGAACAAGGCTTTCGATTTGATTAAGATCATTTTCAGGTGGTCGGAAATTCTATAATTTCCAGCAGTGATACTCCTTGATATATTTTAATTATTAATATTTGCATATCAACTATGGCATGAATTAGTAGGAGCACTTGAGAGGGAATCATCCGGAATTGGCTAATATTTTTCTAATAATTGTGGATAACCACGTCCACACTGTCCCTAACATTATTTAGTTGGATATTTGTGACACCCCGTAAATTCAAACTCTAATCAAGGATTAATTAGATAATTAATCCTAGTCTATTTGTTAATTTATTCTTAAAAGTCCTGAAATTCAATAGTCGAGGGACTAGATTTTCACTAGTCACTTAAAGTCAAAGAGTTGTACCTTGTGCTTCTTGAGTTGTGCCCTTGTTCCCTTGTCTTTCCAACTTTAGTAAGGGCAGGGATGTCTTTCTACCTAAGGTTTGTGGTTCAAGCTAACCTAGCAACACTCCTTCATTTCATTCACCCTATAATCCAAACACAAAATCTCTAGCTTCTCTCTAGAAAAGTGTAGCTTCTTCTTCAAGCTAGGATTTGAGCACCCCAAATCTTGCAAGTTGTCTCCCAAGATTCCTACTTTCTTCATCTTGAGTATAGGGGAGGGTAAGATCCTTGGTATTTTGGTATTTTTTTAACCTCCTTTTAGGTGTCTTTTTCTAAAGATAGAATCTTTGTTGTCTTTTCGTTTATGTATGAAGTTGGTGTGGAAGAGGAGCTTTAGGAAAGGCTTTCTAAGGGTGATAAGAAGAAGTTTTTAGGCTACAAAGGTAACACATGCTTTACAAAGCCTATTTTCTTATTTTTATGATGATTCTTGGCTTCTACTTGTGATTCTTGTGTTGATTTGTGAGATCAGATTTGATGCATTGTCTTGTGGTGATGCATGTTTAGAGCTTGTTCTTAGGGTTCTTGAATGCCATTGCTTGGCTATTTCTTGGGTTCAAGTCATATTGTTGTTTTGTGTGAGATTTTGGGTGTTTTGAACTTGAATTTGGACTTGTTGAAAATCCCCGAAGGGATTATTTTGGTGTACAGGGTGTACCCGCGGGCGGAACGGCGGGCAGAGGCCTACCCGTCGCCCCACCCGCGGGGAACAAGTATCTAGTGGGTTGGTACCCGCGGGCGGAACCGTGGGTGGTTGTCCACCTGTGGCCCCACCTGCGGGGAACACTGTTAGACGATGGACTCGGTATTGATGTTTTGACCTCCCGATGTTGTTTTATTGGGCTATTTGTGAGTCTTCTTGATGTTTCGTATGTCTAGAACGGTATGTTAGGAATCCATGTAGGATTTGGTGTCTTGAATCGTGCTAAGGGTCCGACTTTGTGATTCGTTGGACTATTGTGAGTCATGAATGTTCTTTGGAACTACTTTTGGTTTACCCGTTTGATAAGCATGCTAGTTTGATGTTGAAATGCTAGTATGTGCGGTTTGTTCTTTCTTATTGGGATTGGCAACTTGTGTTGACCATCGTTTGGTGGCGGATTGTGATCCTTCGTTGCTGAGTATGGTTTCATGTCTTTGTTGTGATCCATTGATTGATTCCTATGATATGAACGTATGTAATCGTTGTACCCTTTGATTGATATTTGATTAAGGTTATTGTAGAACCTTAGTCTTCTTGGTAATGATGATGACTTGTGTGATTATGATTGAGATTGGTGGTTTGTTACTTGAGCTTTGCTCACGAGTTTGGTGGTTTAGTGATCATGAAATTAATGGTACCCTCGTGTACTGAGAGTTCGGCGGAAATGTTAGTGGACGGTCCCCGGAGGCAAAAGGTTGGACTCAGAAGTACAGGGGTTACTTGGAGGTAATGGTTGGAAATGAAATAAGACCGGGGGTAGCCATAAGGTTGGAACAGGGCAGAAGGTTGGAACTTGGAACTATGATACTTGTGACATGTAGTTGTCACTGTGGCATGTAGTTGTCGTTGTGTGAATGTGCATTCTTTGCTGTTGAGCATGTCTTGATGTATCCTACTTTGTGATCAGTAGAATGCATCTTGAGTTGTATTGTCTTTCATGATTCTTGTCTTGTTATTGTCGTAAGGGTGGTGATTACTTTTCCTTTTGGGATTGTGAATGAGTCCTTGAAGTTGACTTCTCTCTATGGTTTTGAAATGATATATACTGTATTCCGTTTCAAAATGGTTTTGACTTATACTTATCTATATATGCTATCTAACGCGTATTGATGGGTTACCAGCAATGTTCGCTGACCGGGTGTCATCCCCATGTTATGTTTCTTTGTTCCACAGGTTTTGAACAGATGCCCGAGAGCGCTAGACTTGGAGCGTTAGATAGCTTAGTCACCTTGTCTAAATGTTTTGTTGATGGCCTGTGAGCCTTTTGAGCGGCATGTGTGCCTTGACTCTTATTGACTTGTTTTTACTGTTTAGTTTTCCCGCCTGTGCATCTTTAGTACTGTAAGCTGTGGCATAATACCCCGTTTAGACTTGCTTCCGCTTTATGTTTAATGGATGATTAGATTGCTTTTCTCTTGCATTTAAGTTTTAAAAATATGGTAAAATCGGGGGTGTTACAATAGTTGTTCTTTGTATCCTCTCTCCCCTCTCGGGCAAATTCATCTTCTTAAAAACCCAACTCAACATCATACCATAAGGCAAATTTTTCATGTTCTTCGATTTAAAGTAAGACATGTGTTTAAGGAACAAAACTGGCAGATTTATTGCGCGTCCAAACCTCAACATGAAAGCAATAGTGCAAGTCCAACTACCAATCTCTGTGGAGTTGTTCCTACGTGGGAACAAACACTCTCTATCAATAGTACCAACAATTTCTTCTCTCCGGTTAACGTGGGTCTCTCAAGTCTGTATTCCTTAGGGAATTCCTCCCTACTACCAGTCATATATCTCAAATACTCCTGATATGTCAATCCCTTGTGACAGGCACGTGATCTCACATTTCGTGAACCAAACGCCCCCTAAAAGAGTTGGGAAGGAATTACATACATTCACTTTAAAATACATGGAATGTGACATTTCAAAATTGTTGTATAACTTAAACCAAACACTCCATAAATTAAAACAATTTTGAATTTATTTTTTATACTTACTTTAAAGTAGGGGTGGGCACTTTGGTTCGGTTTATCTGAACCGAATCGAACCAAACCAAACTGAACTAGTAATAGAAAACCGAACGATTCGGGATTTTGTAACCCGAACGGTTTAGTAC
This sequence comes from Ipomoea nil, assembly GCF_001879475.1. Lineage (NCBI taxonomy): Eukaryota > Viridiplantae > Streptophyta > Magnoliopsida > Solanales > Convolvulaceae > Ipomoea > Ipomoea nil. Next base: position 256,391 of record NW_017617864.1, on the reverse strand, counting down.
CAAACCGAACCGAACCCGAACGGTTTGGCAAAAATCGAACTGAACCGAATGTTATATAATTTTTTTAATAAATAATAATAATAATAATAATAATAATAATAATAATGATAATAATAATAATAATAATAATAATAATAATAATAATAATAATAATAATAATAATAATAATAAAGAAGTAAATCCAAGTTCCTTGATGCCTGCTCCGTCGTTCAGTTCTCGTTCTTACTGGTACCAAATCTTAAATTTTTTATTTGATTTCTTTATAGCTTGTTTTCTACATTGCACTGTTGTTGTTTGTCGCAATTGTTTTTTACCTCACAATTATATCTAACTTGAGTTATATTTACAATTTTCAGTATTTTCCTTAGTTTCATGTTTTTCTGTAAATTTAATGTGCTTTACAGTCATTCTAATTTTGATTTCCAGTGCACTATAATTATTTTCTAGTACTGGAATATATTTCGAGTGCACTAGCAATGACAGATTGTGTCTAAAAATTAACTATATAGTAATTGACCATTGTTCTTTTAATATCAACTTTACAGATAGATGATTATTCATCTTATCAATAAAAATATTCCAACTGAACCAACTGAAGAGTCGGTTGTGGAAAAACGTTAACTAATGTTTGGTAATTATACTTAGTATTGTGTTTGAAATTTGGATTGCTATTTTGTTATATAATGTTTAGAGTTTGAATTTGGATTATGTGAATATGTATTGTTTGGTAGTATGTTCGAAAAATTAAGAAATGTTGAAATTTGGGGATCTTAAATCGAACCGAACACCGAACCAAATTAAATCCGAACGAAACCGAACCGAAACTGAACCGAACCCTAATGTTAAACCGAATGGTTTAACTTTTTTAAAATCGAAACCGAAAAAACCGAACTGAAACCCGAAACGTCCACCCCTACTTTAAAGTAAGTATAAATAATATTTATTATTATATTCATTGATATATCCTTCGGAATGGCATAGTAGGTATGGTTCAAATTCACCCCATTCCATTGATCATAACAAGAAGAAGAAAAAGTGGGCGCTTGATTTACCCCCACACCAACAAGGCTAATCCCAAAATCTTTATCCATCTGGGCATTATTATATTCTTGATCGGCTCCAGAAACATCGTACAATACCTCGTCCTCCACAACACCCGCAGCATTATTCCCAAAACCGCAATTTTCTACGTCGGTTTCCTTGCCTTTATCGGACTTTGGAATCTTGATTCTCGAACACAACCTGCCGCGATAACCTGTGAAGTTGACTTATACTCCAAGATATGTGGATGAATCAGCACTATCAAATAGCATTTAGCAAGATAAACCAGCGTGGTTATACTGCACGTTTGCTATAAATATATACTTTCAATAACTAGGTGGATCCATATCACGGGACTATTTCGTCAGGCTGATTTTTAAACTACGTACAATTATCATTTCGAAAAGGCAAATTATGCCCTGGACCCGTGTCCACAATGAATTGTGGACACGGGCCCAAAACGACGTCGTTTTTAAAAAAAAAACGCGTCATTTAGTTAAAAAAAAAAAAAATCGTGCGCGTTTTGCTGTTAACGATGTTATTTTTTTTTTGGATTATGAATGTACAGTTATGTCGTTATGAATGTACAGTTATGCAATTATGAAATTATGAACACAGAGCTCTAACATTATTAACTTACAATTATGAACATGACAGGATAATAGGGCTGGCACCCGACCCGGATCACAAATGAGCATCTGACTCAGCATCACATGGGAACCCAACGGGCAGAACTCCAACGGTTAGAATCCAACAGGTGTCACATTTATTGTCATTGAAGCCACCTTTGATGACACCATTGATGAGAGAGAGTTAAAGCCTCAACGCCATGACTCTTCATATTCTTGCCGTTAGCTCAGCTCCCCAAGGATGTCTCTTCATGTTGTTACTGTTAGGACCTAGCATAAATAGAACTTCCCTCAGCTGAGCAGGAGGGGACACACTGTATTTTCCATACTGAAAACTAAGGCAATACAACTATTGTCACTTTCTCATAGCGTTATTATCGTTACTTTACAATATATTTCCGGTAACATATTTACCGTCAGAACATATAGTGATAAAATTATGACCATGGAGCTTTAAAATTGTGAATATAGAGCTTCGAAGATTATGAATGTACAGTTATGGAGTTATGAATATACAGTTATAGAGTTATGAATCTACAGTTATGGAGTTATGAATCTACAGTTATGAGATTATGAATCTACAGTGATGAAATTATGAATGTACAGTTATTGATCGAATTATGAACAAAGAGCTCTGACATTATGAACTTACAATTATGAACATATAGTGATAAAATTATGAACATAGAGCTCTAAAATTGTGAACATAGAGCTTCGAAAATTATGAATGTACAATTATGGAGTTATGAATGTACAGTTATGGAGTTATGAATGTACAGTTATGAAGTTATGAATGTACAGTTATAGAGTTATGAACGTACAGTTATGGAGTTATGAATGTACAGTTATTAACATATAGTAATAAAATAATGAACATATACTCCTATAACGAAGCGGTCTGAAATTAAAAAAAAAAAAAAAAAAAGATAACAGTGCTACCCGTGTCCAGCATGCATGCTGGACACGGGTCCAACGCATAACGATTGGAAAAGGCAAATTATGCCATGGACCCATTGTGGACACGGGCCCAAAACGACGCCGTTTTTAAAAAAAAAACGCGTCATTTAGTTAAAAAAAAAAAATCGCGCGCGTTGTGCTGTTAACGGCGTTATTTTTTTTTGGATTATGAATGTACAGTTATGCCGTTATGAATGTACAGTTATGCCGTTATGAATGTACAGTTATGCAATTATGAAATTATAAACACAGAGCTCTAACATTATGAACTTACAATTCTGAACATATAGTGATAGAATTATGACCATGGAGCTTTAAAATTGTGAATTATAGAGCTTCGAAGATTATGAATGTACAGTTATGGAGTTATGAATATACAGTTATAGAGTTATGAATCTACAGTTATGGAGTTATGAATCTACAGTTATGAGATTATGAATCTACAGTTATGGAATTATGAATGTACAGTTATTGATCGAATTATGAACAAAGTGCTCTGACATTATGAACTTACAATTATTAACATATAGTGATAAAATTATGAACATAGAGCTCTAAAATTGTGAACATAGAGCTTCGAAAATTATGAATGTACAATTATGGAGTTATGAATGTACAGTTATGGAGTTATGAATGTACAGTTATGAATATACAGTTATAGAGTTATGAACGTACAGTTATGGAGTTATGAATGTACAGTTATTAACATATAGTAATAAAATTATGAACATATACTCCTATAACGAAGCGGTCTGAAATTAAAAAAAAAAAAAAAAAGATAACAGTGCCTAATGGCACTGTTACCCGGGTCCAACGCATAACGATTGTTTCGACAATATACCGACCAACTGCTCCCAATGTTTTGGCACTGGTGGGAGTGCACAAATATTTGGAATGTTGTGTATCAACTCCAATGATTTAGTTCGATCATGAGCCAATTCAATATAGTACCAATGATTGGGGATTGTTGTTGAAAATATGGCATACTCCCAATGTTTTGTGCACCGTCTTTTGAGTTTGTGTCATTAGTGCAGGATGTCCTAATCACCGGGTCACTCCTATTGAATACGCCCTTTAAATCAACTTTTTCGGAACATAATGACACAATTGTTATAGTGGCACCAAGTTATGGATTTAACCAAAATTTTTAAAAATCTTTAACCATTAACCGAGGCGAAAAAGTTTGGTTAAAAACGATTAATCCAACTTTATCGGTTCGGTCAGTTAACCAAACATTTACCCAAGTTTTCACACCCCTAATCAAGACAAGTCTATGGATCTTACGTACTTTCACAAGATTTCTGTCAAACAATCCAAGTCCATCCAAGATCACAATAATTTCACGGCAAATCAAATCATCAAAAGATATCATTATGTTCCGAAAGGACTAAAGAGTAGTCAAGTGAGTGGAGCATTATTTGAAGATCATTATAGAGTTTGATTTTTGTTAGCACTCTTCCGATTTTTGTGCACATATAAACTAATGATTGCGAATTTTTCTAGTCACCAAAAAAAAAAAGAAAAAGAAAAAAAAGCAATAATATGATGGCGGGAGATATTGTCCTAATATCAAATATAATAATAACAACAACAACAACAACAACAACAACAACAACAACAACACCAACAACAACAACAACAACAACAACAACAACAACAACAACAACAACAACAATAATAATAATAATAATAATAATAATAATAATAATAATAATCTAAAAACATAATAAGTCTCAATCAAAGTTATATCCCTCACTTATGTCCATGTTTTTAATGCTAATCACTTTGTACATTGTGCTTTTAGAGTTGTATTATATAATTTTTTGGACAAAAATGCCCCTACCGTTATAACTTCCGTTATCTTTTCCATTATTGTTACTATGCACATGCATCCACCGTATATTTTCTTATATTCTTTAATGATAATAATATTTGTTGACATTATATATTGGATTATTATAATAAATAAATTTGATTTCATATAGATTTTAATTAGTAGGGATTTGTTAGTTATTTTAAAAAATATAAATATTGGGCATATGTTTTTGCGCATCGCGCATAGTAAAGACTAGTAATAATAATAAAAGTTAATACTCATTTTGGTCCCTCGACTATTAGATAATAATAGTTAACACCCATTTTGGTCCCTCGACTTTAGATAAAAGACTTTTTGCCCCTCTCTATAACGGTGGATGGATGGTAATTGTAACGGAGGATCAAATTGGATATATTTTACAAGTTAGAGGACTAAATTGAGTACTTTTAATAGTTTGAGACTAAATTGCGCATTACCTAATAGTCGAGGAACCAAAATGGGTATTAACTCTTAAAAGAACATAAGATAAAATTACACTTTTGGTCCTGCGATTATTGGGGTCTTGTTAATTTCAGTACTTGACTTTAAAAACTAACAATTTAGTCCCGTAACTTGTAACTTTTTGGCCAATTTAAAAATATTTACCTTTTTCCGGTAATATTTGGCCGGTGATTTGGCCAGAAGGACCAAATGTATTAAAAATTGCATAGTTACGAGACTAAATTGTTAGTTTTTAAAATCAAGTACTGAAATTAACAAGACACTAATAGTTACAAGACCAAAAGTGTAATTTTCTCAAGAACATAATTAAATGTTGCAAATTGCAATGCCATAATATTTAATGAGTAAAAGCGGAATTTGCCATAATTGTATATTAGATACTAGAATTTTTTTTTTGAAAATAAAAAGTTAATTCATTAATCATAGCAGAAATGTTTACAATACAAATCGTTAGGATGATAATGCATTCTTTACCGTCAAACATAGAAACAAATTTCCTAGCAATGTTATAGAAAACTTGGATCGCAGACTGTTTTACAAATTTGAAGTCAAAGTTGTTGGATGAACTCGGTGCTTCTTCACAGATCTGGTCAAACATAGTCAAGCCTGACTCTAGTGAGACCATTTTATCATCCACGCTTATGAAGACACCAAAGAAACGAGAGGAAAACTCACCAAAGAGACGAGAGGGAAACTATTTTAATTGATAGGCAATATCCCATGATACTACATTCAATTAGGTAGTATTGACCGGGGAAATAATCATAAACTACATGATACAAGTTTAGATCACATGCTTAGACACGACTCATAAATCACGTTACGGTACCTAAAACGAGAAATATGAGTCATTCAAACGGTTACAATGGCACATTAGAACATGCATGGCATACCCATCTAACCTAGTAAACCAGGTCATTCTTCCAACTAAAAATGACCTGGTTTATCATCATTTTCACGAACTATAGTCTATAGACTGCATATATTCCTTCATTATTCTTCATTCTCAAATTATAAAATTGCAAGTAAATGCATTATTTCCTGTTTTCCATTTTCCATATCTTTTATCCGATCGATCCTGGTTTATTACAGCAGTAAATAGTTTAATTTGTTGAGAGGATAAGAGTGTGAAGCATATTAAACGGCACAGCTAATATACCAAACAGCTCTCATGGAGAGTGGCTTCATACTCGATGATCCCAAGGACTTTGCCTCTCGTATATACCGTTCGATCAGTCAAAAGCGGTCTGATCTCAAAATCAACCCTGATGCGGCAGTTGAGGAGGAAGAAGAAACCGAAGAAACTGAGGCTGAAACCAGTGCAAAAGAAACCGATTCTAGCTCCAAAACCCACGATATGATGTCAAGGACGAATTATAGATGCCATGTCACGCATGTATGTGGATCTAACTATGATTCATTGTTTGGTGCCTTCACCAACCATTACTTACTATTTTATACCAATCAATCATAATTAGATCACTTAATCCTTAAACTAACAATTTCATTTATTATGATTTAACCATATATTGTTTGGTACAATTGCATAAGACACAATTACTAAGTAGATTGAACAGTTAAATTAATAACAATATCAAATTTAACTCTGTGGAAACTTTCTATTGGCAGTCAATTTTGGCTTATTTGACAACTATTAATTATTTGATTTGGTTAAACAATCAATATAAGTGTTTAATTAATTAGTTTATATAACAACTTATTGCTTCAAAATGTTAAAATTTTAAAAAGTTGTCAAGGCATTTTACAATTAATTTACCAAACAATTTTCTACCATCATAATGTTATCAACTAGTCAAATTACTCATTAACCTAATTAGCTAACAACTATTTACCAAACATCCCATTGTCTTTCAATGATGGCATGCAGTTTGGTTTGTTAGTCAATGTGGGCGGCAAAATGATCATGGCCGTGACTACGAAGCTTACAATTCCAGCAAAGGTGAAAGGTTTATGAACACATATACGCAATGCAAGATTTTGTATGTGGTCCGAGCATGTTACCTAGCTAGAGTACATACAGTATACATACAAGATGGAAAAGTGTGCTTTGCGTATTTGGTCAGCTTTAATTCCTCCTCAAACGTGTATCCTAAGTCACGTACCATACATGGATAAAAAAAATAAAAAATAAAAAAAAAATGAAAAAGCTGTTCGTTCATTTCGTTCATAATATTAAGAGCAAGTGAAGAAAATAGAGAATAAAAATGGCAATAGCTGAGGTCAGCGGAGACTTGGAATGCAAGGCAAAGTGCGACATTGTCGTCGATGAATATAATTTCCCATTCCATCTTGCGGCCCCGAATCCTCCGCCGGTGCCGCTGGAGGTCCAGGCTCGAATTTTGGGCTGTGCAAGTTGGGCTACCGCACAAGGCCCCAAATTTAGAAGCTCAATATTTTATTTTTACCTAATTAGTTTAGAAATAAAAATTAAAAGTTTTTAATTAAACTTAAGAGACTTTATAAAAAAAAAATGGTAGGAACATGTATTTGTTGTATTTTAACTTTGAGGTCTAAGGTTCAAAATTTGTGCACACTATTATTATTATTCCATAATATGTCTATTTTTACCCAATAGTTATGCTGTGCATCCGTATGCACCTGCAAAAACAACGTCGTTTTATTAAAAACGCGCATCCCACTTAAAAATAAAAAATTCAGTTTCGATTCCCCTCAACAGCATTATGTTGTTCATTTATTCTGGAATTTTAGTTCATAGATTCTGGAATTTTAGTTCATCGATTATGGATTTTTAGTTCATCGATTCTGGATTTTTAGTTCATTGATTCTGGAATTTTAGTTCATCGATTCTGGAATTTTAGTTCATTGATTCTGGATATATAGTTCAAATTATGCACAATATAATGTTGTTGCTGGGAATCGAAACTGATTTTTTTTTAAGTGAGACGCGTGTTTTTAATAAAACGACGTCGTTTTAATTTGCCATTTTTACCTGTACGTTGCACGGAAAATATTTGTTATAATCTTTAAATTATAACAACGAATATTATATAGTGCAATTGATGAAATGAGTTGTATCGATTATGTTTTTTATGTTATCCTTGCTTGAATTCGGCAAATAATTGCCCAATTATCCGTGCAGTGCACGTGCAATGTGCGTGCGGTGTACGGATAATTTTTTTTTTTTTTGTTATATATTTAGATAATAAAATTACGGTATTAGATTTAAAGATTTTAATTTTGGTAAAGCCTTATTTATTTACCCGAACCGGGCCACAAAAAAAAGTATAAGTTTTTAGATTTTTGTGGCTCTGTTCAAGTAAATAAATGTCCCAATCCCAGAATGTAACAATCCATTTATGTTTCTGTTTTTATCCTTTTACCTTCGACAATGAGGATGAAGAACACAAGAAGCAAAAGTTGGTGACATTGAAGCTAGATTTCCCACTCAAAATACAGACTGATAGATAGTATGTCGTAAGGTTCACATATATCGGAACAATGGAAAGGAAGGTGGTCAAAGTAGAAGGGAAATATGGAATTCGTATTATTCACGAGAAGGAGAAGACAGTATATATATATTAGAGGTGATGAACTGGAGGCAGTTATAACTGACTCAAAGTAATGAGAAAAGACTAGACTACCCTTTTTATATATTTCTCTTCATCGTCTTCTTTATTCATGCAGGCATCACCCTCCAACATAGTATGATGATCAAGAAAAGTTTATGGCCGGATGGGTTATATTTCTACCCATAAATTTGAGAAAATTTATGTTTTTGATAGATTCAGATACACAGGTATATAGTTTTAGAGAGGGAGGGGAGGTGGCCTGGTGCTATGGATAATATAATGGATGTGTAGATATATATCTATCTATATCTATAGTTGGGAGCACGTATATATAAATTTTCTGATATAAAAAAGAGAAGATATATAGGGCAATGTTGATGGGTATATTGTCGGATTTTTGGTCAAAGAAAATTTATGATTTAGGTAAACTATATACATCTTAGGAATAACCATAGCTCTCTCTGTACTTTGATGGATTCAGGTTGACAACTTATATTAGAAGTTTCATGTTTATTATTTTATTAATAAAACTTTAAGGGTGATATTTTATTCATCAATTTACTTAAAATAAATATTATAACTTGTTAGAGGATGATGTCAACGAGATTCCAGCTTGGCGCCATGTTTATGACTCTTGAGTCTTTGTGTTGCCTGGGATTTCCCCTCCAAGGTGGATTTTTAGATTTTTGTGGCTCTGTTATAGTAAATAAATAAGGCCCTACTAAAATTAAAATCTTTAAAACTAATACGGTAATTTTATTATCTAAATATATATATATATATATATATATATATATATATATATATATATATATATATATATATATATATATATAAGAGTATTCGTGCATCGCACGTGCACTGCACGGATATATGGGCAATTATTTGCTCGAATTCAAGCAAGGATAACATAAAAAAACATAATTGATACAACCCATTTCATCAATTGCACTATAAAATATTCGTTGTTATAACCCATTTCATCAATTGCACTATAAAATATTCGTTGTTATAATTTAAAGATTATAACAAATCTTTTCTGTGCAACATACAGGTAAAAATAGACATATTATGGAATAATAATAATAGTATGCACAAGTTTTGAACCTTAGACGGCCTCAAAGTTAAAATACAACAAATACATGTTCCTACCATTTCTTTATAAAGTCTCTTTAAGTTTAATTACAAACTTTAAATTTTTATTTCTAAAGTAATTAGGTAAAAATAAAAATTGAGCTTCTAAAATTTGGAGCCTGTGCGGTAACCTAGTTTGCGGAGCCCAAAATCGGAGCCTGTCTGCAACAAGTGAAAAGAGATGACACAAGTGTTCTTTATCTTCTCTTTACTAGCATGTTTTACGTTGGTTTTCGTCTCTCCTTTTAGTGCAAAATTTTTCTTGTGATTAACTAACTAGGTTTTGCAACATTCTACATCAATCTCATGACAACCAGTATCTTTGATTATAAAACAGGGATTTTGATTTGATTGTAGTCCTATTAATCCACTACAGAAAACAACCGCATAATTGTATTGAACAAAGAGATAGAAGTTATGAGTGATGTATATAATGCCAATTGCCATACCTCTTCATCATCATTTTCATCTTCAGTAGTCCCTGTTCTTTTGTTGCCTCAATTAAGCCATCCATCAATTAAGCAGTCTACCTAGTATAAACTTAAATTACACAATAAGCTAAGTATTATGGGTTTTGGGTAAATGCATTCATTATGGATATGCATAAACAATTGTTAATCTAAGCTGCGTGCCTGCAAGATTTCCACATAAATTTAAGTCTTTTAAATTAATTTACCATCCAGCTTTAACCCATGCATATCTCTCTCTAACTAATCTAGTAAAATATAGGTAAAGATATAAAGGCCCCCAATGCAGCATAAGACCGTGACAATTTTATCACAACCATTAGTGTTAGGTTGAACACCAATCACATTACTATATATCATGCTTTCATACGGTTCAAAATTCTGATTAATATTCAGACTTTCAGAGGCAAACCTAACCTATATAGTTGAATTGTACGCATGGTTGCAGTAGGCGCTGGGCGCTAGTCGGGCGTCCGGACAGCGCCTAGCGCCTAAGCGGCCTAGGCGGAATCTAGGCGGCGCTAGGCGGTCGCAAAAAAAAACAGTAGCAGACTTGCAATTTGACAATTTTAATGAGGTTGTTTTCAACATTTTATCAAATAACACATCCAAATAAATGGCATAATGACAATTCATAAGTCATAACATCAAAAAAATATTTAAAAAAAAAAAAAAACTCAAATGAAATACCCAAATACTTCAATCATCCAAAGATTAAAAGTATCAAACTAGTATACGAGTGTATATATGTCATATTATATGTATATGTCATATAAATGGAAAAAATTAGCAAGGTCGAGTCGGTCGGGTTAACTCGACTAACTCGACAGAAATTGACGAGTTAACTCGGCGTAATCGGACGAGTTAGGCGCTAGGCGGGCGCCTAGGCGGCCGGTCTCCTAGGCGGGAACCTAGGGCGGAAATCGCCACGGCCTATGGGCGCCTAGCACCTAGGCGCCGATTACTCGGTGCCTAGGCGGGATTTTTACAACCCCGATTGTACGTGTGCGTTTTCCTTCTCGGACGTCACCACCTAATCTCTGCGTCAAACAAGCAAACAGTTTGCCTTCATAACCTTCAGAACAAAAGGAAAGCCTTCAAACATGGTGATGCCATCTTGGCCACTTCAATAAAGCCTTCATCGCACGCACCATTTCTCTCACACTCTCGATCACCTCCAAACTACGCACTATAATCTCGTTCCGGTTCAAAATGGGGTTATAGCAAATGGACTTGGGCCTAACGGCAAGAAGGCCCAATATTCTGAGCATCCCACATCGGATTTGTGAGCAATAGAATTGGTGATATGGCTACTATAAAAGACACTGTGATACCAAGTTTTCAAACATGATCCTTCAGGCAAGTTTTAAGGGGATATGAGGAGTGGTCAATGCTCGCATCTGGTGCGAGATCAGTGCCTGCCTCGCCTGTTACGACAGTCAGGCACTCTTATTTTTACCATCTGATCCCTATTTTTGAAGGTCATCACTAATTTTAATATCCAAAATTTTTGAAAAAATTACCTTGTGAGTAAAATATGATTTATAAAATAAACTAAATTAGTTTACATAGGTAGTCACACTTGATTAACGTTTGCTTTCTTCCCAAAATCGTTTCTGCAGTGAACAACGTAACGTACACCTCTTGAGCCTTGAGTGTCGATAATAATGACTATACTAATACAAAGCAGCAGTAAATGGAACCAATTCTACAAATTTTAACTCTGATCTCGTGCTTACGATGTTATCTATTCAGAATCAATGTGTTCCTAATTAATACATGTGAATGAATGGGAGTATATATATATTATTGAGTATTGAGGTCTTGTTAATTTTAATCCATGACTTTCAAAACTAACAATTTAGTACCCTAACAATTTAATTTTTATCAATTTTAGTCCGTCCGGTCAAATTACCGGTCAATTGTTGCCGGAATCTTTTAAATCATTTTAATTTGTTTAATGTTGGGGGCAATATAGTCATTTCATGTTAATTTCTTCATCATCAGCTCACTCCGGCGAGGGCGGCTCAATCCTTCTGTCCGGCGGCGATCTTGAAATTCCGTTCGAGTTGAGCTGAACAATGTATAGTAGGTCTGTAAATCCTCAGAGCGGCGGGGAACAAAGCAAAGAAAAACAACAGCTAAAAGGAATCTGGTTGGGGTTTGGGACTCAAAATTTTCAAACGTGAGTTGACGAAAATGTCCTCTGTACATACTTTCTTATCGAGTAAAAGACATTTTTGGTCCTAGACTTATAGTTGCTTGGACAATTTTAGTCCTTTATAAAAAAAATTTGCCATTTTATGGACAGAGTTATTGTGGCGAGGACATTTTTGGTCCTCCGTCTATATTTTTGTTAGATAACCGTCTGAGAGAGGGGTAATTACGTCAATTTAGGCTATCTCCTTCTATCTATTATATCTATGTGTGTTTTGTTTTCTTCTCGGTCATAATTCGAAGGAGTCGGAGAGTCCAAGTTGCAGTAAAGGCATGGTTGTGGGCATAGCATTTCGTAGTGCAAAACTACAAATAAATGAGGGTCAAAGTAAAGACATGGTTGTGGGACCAAAATCGTCCATCTCACAATAAAGAGATAACCTAAATTGACGTAATTACCCCTCTCTCATACGATTATCTAACAGAAATATAGACGGAAGACCAAAAATGTCCTCGCCACAATAACTCTGTCCATAAAATGACAAAATTTTTTATAAAGGACTAAAATTGTCCAAGTCACTATAAGTCTAGAACCAAAAATGTCTTTTACTCCTTTCTTATTCAAACGTGGCCGAAGACCTCCATTCTCATAGTAGACAACGAAGAAAGTATGTGCAGACAAGCCTAATTGATTTAATTAAATTAATTAAAAGCTTGTGATGATTGGTGAATGAAGTTGTTCCTGGAAAGTTCAAATTTAAATAAATAAAGAAATAAACTCCAAAATATGGAGTTCTTAATTAATTAGTTTGAATAATAATGTGTAACTGGTATAGTATAGTCGCATGATTTACGCAAGTAATATACCTTCAAAATTTTCAAACGTGAGTCGACGAGAATGAAGGTTTTCCGTCCATGTTTGAGAGTAGGGCGAATAGAAGTAAAAGACTAAAATTCCCTCATTATTTTATCATTAAAATTTTCTGTTCACTTTTTGTTGGTAATTTGGTCGGATGGACCAAAATTGATAAAAATTGAATAGTTAGGGTACTTAATTGTTAGTTTTGAAAGTCGTGGATTGAAATTAACAATACCCCAATAGTCATAGGACCAAAAGTGAAATTTACACAAGATAAAACAAGAAAATAAGTAGATGTGATATGTAAAGTCAGACAAGGACTTGTATAGTGGTTTAACCAACTTGGCCTAATTCTCTCCTCCTAAAATACCTTAGGTTCCAATAGTATTGTTCACTCCTAATACAAGTGGAGAAGACTTTGTTTATATCATAAGTTAGCCACAAGTCTCAGGGTTTTCACAAGTAGAGAATGAAGATATGAAGTTGTTCTTCTCCAACTAATGTAGACTTGGTGTTGAGTATGTTGGTCCCAAAAGAGGTAAGGTGAAAGTCTAGAGGGGGAGGGGGGTGAATAGACTTTCAAGCTTTTTCGTACAGAACAACAATTGCTAAGACACAGAGAAACCAAAACTCTTAACTAGATTGTTAGAGTATGGTACACAGCGGAAATAAATAAAGATAAAGTGTGTGTGAGATTGTGACAAGTATATCTCATGTGAAGCAAGTAAAGAGCAGTAAGTAAAGAAGGCAGTAAAGAACACAAGACAATTATAGTGGTTCGGAGGTGCTGTAATCCTCCTACTCCACTTGCTCTTATCTCCAAGAGCAATTCACTATATCCACCACTTCTTGGTTCCAAGATACAATGAATTCCGTGATCTAGTGCTTTGATCACCAAGCCCGCACTAATCACGCCCAGTGACACCACACTGCTACTTCAGGTTTCACGTCGCCGCGCTACTATCCCAGGATTTCACGACTCCGCATTACTTTCCTCCCATCTTCCACACTCCGGTAGAAACGTATCCCGTGATCTAGTTCTTTGATCACAAAGCCCACACTAATCACGCCTAGTGTCTCCAACACTGCTGCTTCGGATCTCACAGCTCCGTGCTACTTTCCTCCCTTCCTACACTCCCGCAGGAATATCACTTGTTCAGAGACAAGTTTTCTTCTTGCTTCCAACTTTTGTGACTCTGTACATGATCTTCAATGTGATGCAGGTCTCTTGTTGATGAAGATTAAACACTCTTGAATGATTTCTCGTGATAGCTCTGTATCTCTGAGTGTTTTTCTCTCTTTGAATGTATCAAGTAAAGCACTTGATTTTTATGCTCTGTTTAGCTCTGCTTTTTGAACTCTCAGAATGTTTCTCTTTGAAGCTCTCTGAGTTCTTTTTCTTTTCTCACTTGAAGATTTCTTTTGGTATACTCTATACCAATTGAAACTTTTGCTCTATATATTGTTGCTCTTTTGCTCGTTAGTTCCCCATCTTCAAGTCTTCATATCTTCATCATTTTATAGTTGGTAATGAGAATCTGCCCGTTGGAAAGAGACGATCTCGATTTTGAATTCTTGTATCTTTTTGTCAGAGATCTTATCTTATCTTCTGGCAAAGTGTCAGAAAATATAAGCTAGCCGTTTGTAGAGCTTCAACTTCATGCAAATGAGTTCCCAAACTTCATCTGATATTCCTCTGGTGTTCTCACATTTCTTGGGAATATTTGGGTCTCAGTTTTAATGTAGAACAGCTTCTCTGATCAGCTCTGAAGTGGTTCTTGTTTCTTTGGGATTTAAATGCTTCAAAAATATTCTTCAATTTAATCCCATACTAGTTAGACTAGTGTTTTTCCTTCTGAGAATATTTTCACTGTAAGTTCTTCTTCATCTCCATTGTTTCTCCATACTAGTTAGACTCGACTAGTGTTTTTCCTTCTGAGAATATTTTTACTGTAAGTTCTTCTTCATCTCCATTGTAATTGACACCCAAACTTCTCCTGGCCTTTGACTTGGTCCGAGACTTCTCCTGATTTTGAATTTCATCTCAACGTCATTGCATCCCATTCAATTTTACATTGGCTCCCAACTTGAATTGATTCCCATGTGAAATCACCTCCCAATTTCAATCCCAACCTCCCAATTTCAATCCCAACTTGAATTGATTCCCATGTGAAATCAGCTCAGCTCCCAATTTCAATCCCATGGCTCCCATGGCTCCCAACTTTGATTCCCAACAACTTGAATTGATTCCTCCATGTGAAATCAGCTCCCATCTTTGATGTACTCCTTTCTTTCCATAGATGCTTGATCTCCAAGTCAAATTCATGCAATCTTCCAATCTTAATTTTCTTCAACGAAAATTCTTCTGGGATATCTTTTTGAGTAGCAGTGACGTGAATTTCATGTTATTCATCTTCTTCTTCAATTTGTCATTTTCTCTAGACAAATTCTTGATTTTCGGCTTGATATCTTCTTCTTCCATTTTCATGCATCTTCCTCTGTTTTTCTCTTTTGCAAATTAAATAATTTCCCGATCATGGTCTAAGACTCTACTAGACCTATAAAATAAAATTCGGGGTTCTACAAATACATATTTGGCATATCAAAACCATTACACTTTATTCCTAACAATTTCCCCCCTTTTGATAATGCCAAAACCTATACTCAGTCATTGGCTTTAAGTCTTTGAAAAATAATCATTTTGATCAATTTTATTTGACAAAGTCAAGATGAGTTTAACAAATGGTTTTCTAGACACAATCAAAAGAAACTTGTGATTTAATTTTTTTGACAAGCTCCTAAACGCATCTTGAATTATTATATTATTTTTTTGATCAATTTTTAATTTTGATGTGCGTTTGACATTTCTTGTCTTTTTAATTCACGAAGGTCTAATTACAAGAGACAAATAAAATACTAAAATCAAAATAGACCATGGGAAATTATTATTGAGATATTTCGAATATTTAGAGAAAAACGTAACAGAGGTTCGATTTCCTTCTGGGTTTCTTCACACCTATGTCTTTCTTCAAGATTTCCTTGACATGTTCTCTGAGCTTGAAGAAATCATCTTTGAACTTCGCATTCTGAAATCTCTTTGTAACTTGTCCAGCCATGTAATATCCAAAAGCTTCCTGAATATTATTGCCCGGAAGAACTCCAACTTCCTACCATACAACACATTCTTCGAAGCTTCTTTCTTCTCCAAGATTCATGCCCATATTTCCAGTAAAATCTCTTAGTTCATACCACATCTCGGTACTTTTCCTTTTGCCTTCTTCTTCTTTATTCTTGTCCGAGATCCATTGGGCTTGATCTGCTGTAGGGCATTTCTTGATCATGCTTGGTAGATTTTCCTTAGTCCATATTGTTGTCTGAGTGGCGGGACCTTTTGAGCGTTCAAACCAGCCACGAGTTTCAGCAACTTTCGATGTACTCGTACCAAGACTAGGACTCGCGAACTGAGCAAAACCAATCTGAGATGGTCCTTGTGAGGATTGTCCGCGGCTTCGGCCTCGACCTTGGGTCGGTGTTACTGGCTGTTGTTGGCTTCCAAGAATAAACTCTTGTTGTTACAAAGCCAAGTGACTGAGAGTTTCTTCCCCCCTTTTGGCGTTATCAACCAAAAATGCAAGGGTCTTAGAATCTCGGTCTTGGTTCGCCTTCACAGTTTCAACACCATTGTGTCTTTCAATAGAAACAGCTTGTACGTTGTCCAGCTTGTTTGTTGCAACTGTGAGTTCAACTTCAATTTTGTTGATTCGGCTTTCTTGATCTTGAATCGCCTTGATTTTTCTCAAGTGACATTCGTTGTGAATCTTTTCAGCAGCTTCACTTTCCTTCTTCATGAGTTGGATCACTTCAAGTAATCTTTTAGTCACTTCTCCTTTCAAGATTCTTTCATCTTTGTCAATCTGAGTCTTCAAACTGTGTTGATACTCCATGAGTTCTTTCAGATTGACTCTGGTGTCCGTGTGTTGTTGTTCCATCATTTGATTTTGTTCAACCAACTTCTCTCCAATGGTTTGACAAACAACATCACTGGATTCGGCAACTTTGGCAAATAAAGATGTAAATATGCCATCTTCTTGATCACTTGTCTGCACAATATTTTGAGGAGATCCGAATGGACTCCTTCTTGGATCAGTGAGAACGGGTGTATCAACGAGTTGCATCCCTTCTTCTTCTTCAGGTGATTCGACTTCTTGATAGAGATCACCAATCTCTTCTTCTAAAATTTCTGTTCTTGTGTAGTTGTCTGCAAATAAATCTTCATTTTCTAGAACAGGGTCCATGATAGGCATGGTAGACTCGGTATTGTGTACTGGCAATACACTAGATAAATCCTCTCTGATTGGTTGTCTACTCTCAGTAGCAACTTCAACTGGTAGTTCTCTTCTTACTTCATCTGACAATTGTCCTCTTAATTCTTCTCGTACTGACACTTCTCCTCTTAATTCTTTTCTTCTTTTATCCCTTCTTGTAGCCATAATATCATTTTTTTTTAAAAATTCTTTTTGTTTTCATTCATATAATTTTTTTTGTGTGTATCTTCTTGGCTACGAAACATTTGTTCTTTTTAAGACTTAGGGATTTTTCATTTTTGGGAGAGATAGAGATAGAGAGAACCAGAAGCAAAAACATTTTTATTTATCTCATTCTTAGGGAGAGAGAGAGATAACATGATATATTCAGCAAGCAGAGAATCCAGTGCTCATGCAGTCATCATCAGAATCATAACCCCCTGGTGGTGAAGGAGCATATCCTGGTCTAGAGTTATCACTGGACTCGCTTTCCTCGAGCATTGACCCGTTTGAGCTTGATGATGAGTACGTTTGATTAAAAAACCTAGTAAAGTCCACGAGAGGACGGATGAACGGGTTAACCAGCATTTGAGGAGGGGGTGGAGGAGCAGGAACTTCTTGTGGCAGTGGTGCAAGAATTGGTAGACTTGGTGGAAACTTCGGAAGAGGCTCTGGTGGAGGTGGAGGTTGGTAGAGCCCATCGAAACCAGGAGGGGGTAGAACCGGTCAGAAAGTCAGTTGCTTCAAATAGTGAAGGTATTCTGAATTTCCTGTATTCAGAATTTCATCGTAAAGATCAGGTTGGACAACCGGTGAGAAATTCATAAATGGAGGTTCAGACCCTTCCACCTTGTCTGGTTTGATCGTCAGTCTCCTCTTGTCATCTGCTTCTTCATAAATGAAACCAGGTTCACGTGGCGGTGACTCTGGTACTGATTGAACTTGTGGCGTCTCCGGTTCGTTCCTTCTCTCTTCGGATATCAAGACCAGTGGGTTGCTCAGAGTTTCTCCTTCTCTTCTTCGTACGTTCGTTCGTTTCGCCCTTAGAGGTTGTTTGAGAACTTTCTCCCAAGTTCTCTGAGTCGGCTTCCTCATCTCGTTCTCCTGTGAGTCGTTGGACACCATCTTACACCTGCAAAAAGATTTAGACAAGCAAAGCTTCCACATGGTAGATTGCCTGGCTGTCTCCCATTATATAGGGAGGTCAGAGAAGTCTATCAGTTCACTTGCCGATGGTGAGTTAATTTTCTGGCCGTCGTTTAGAATTTACGGGATGTGATGGATAGCGGCAAGGCTTCTCATTGGTTGAGATGGCGGTGGATGGGAAGGGATTTGATGGGCAACGGTTTAGAGGGGAGAGTTTAATGAGGGGTTAGGTTTTAATTGCTATGTGGGAGACGATTGAGATTATTTCGCTGAGAGGAGGTATGGGGGTGCCGATTCGAGAAAGAGAGTGAGAATCAGTTTGGAAAGATTTTGATCTGAAGAGGATTATGGGGGGAGGTTTAGGTTGGGTGGAGGTTTATTATGGGTAGGAGTTTATGGGTGGAGGTTTGATTCCCAATTAAACTCTGATTTTCCTCATTTTCTCCTGATTTCCTTCTAAAAAACGTGTACTACAAATATAATCACACTCAAACATCTCGTTAGTAGCAAATATAACCACAAATAATCAATCACACATAATAATATACATTAATCATACACACGGTAATTTCCAATCAAATTAAACACATTTTGGAAATTAACATAATTATCACACATTTTCCAATTTTATATTTAGAAACCTCTTCACATAATTTGTACACAAATCATATTCTAAAACATTTTAGAAACCAACAAAAATTCTCAACTTATAGCTTAGATTTCTAAAATATTTTATAACAAATTATATCACATAAACACATATATAATACAATAAACACATTAAATTAGATTTTTAAGCAAATTGTTCATGCAAACAAATTAATCAACTTATACAAACATGAACAATTATTAGCACATGCAATTCTAAACAAATTGTCAAATAATCACAAATTGCATATTTCATCAAATTAATTTGCATGGCATATGATTTCACGTTAAATAACACATGCAAATACACAATTAAATATCTAACACATATTGCAATTTTATTTCACAAAATTTTGAATAAACATATGCATATAATTACGAAAAACAATTTATTTTGAGCACAAGTATCAATTTAAATTGAGAGATTAAGTGCAGTAATACTTAGCTCATTTTGATCATTCCCAACTCGTGCCTTAAGGTAGAACATCTTGTTTCGCATAAAGGCTTCGTGAGAATATCAGCAACTTGGTTTTCCGTAGGGATATATTCGATCTTTAGATTCTTCTTTTCAACGTGATCCCTTATGAAATGATGTCGAATGTCGATGTGTTTGGTTCTTGAGTGAAGCACCGGATTGTGAGTGATAGCGATTGCACTAGTATTATCACAATAAATACTAATGTCATCACAATTAACTCCGTAATCCTTCAATTGTTGCTTCATCCACAAAATTTGCGCACAACAACTTCCTGCAGCAATGTATTCGGCCTTGGCGGTACTAGTTGCGATGAAATTTTGCTTTTTGCTGAACCAGGAAACAAGTCTTCCCCCCAAGAACTGGCATGTTCCGGAAGTGCTTTTTCTGTCTATTTTGCAACCTGCAAAATCCGCATCTGAAAAACCTGTTAGAGTAAAATCTGTACTTTTGGATACCACAATCCAACATTGATTGTGCCTTTCAGATATCATATGATCTTCTTTGTTGCGGTGAGATGGCTTTCTTTTGGATTTGCTTGGAATCTTGCACACACTCCCACAGCATAAGAAATGTCCGGCCTGCTTGCAGTAAGATATAGAAGAGAACCAATCATTCCTCTATATTTTGTTTGATCGACATCCTTTCCATCTTCATCTTTGTCTAGCCTTAATGATGTGCTAATTGGAATTTTGATCGATGATTTTCCATCAAGGCCAAACTTCTTTATCAAGTTGCGGGTGTACTTTGCTTGATTGATGAATACTCCTTCTTTCAGTTGTTTGACTTGTAAGCCCAAGAAGTAATTCAATTCACCCATCATACTTATTTCGAATTTATTCTGCATAAGCTTCGAAAATTTCCCACACAAAGAATTGTCAGTGCTTCCAAAAATAATATCATCAACATATATTTGCACTAATAAAATATGATCACTATCTTGAATTCTAAATAAAGTTTTGTCAACAAGGCCTTTGGTGAATCCACAGCTTATCAAGAACATTGACAAAGCATCATACCAAGCTCTAGGTGTTTGTTTCAACCCATACAACGCCTTTTTAAGTTTGTAGACTTTATCACCTTTGCCTTTTACCTCAAAACCTGGGGGTTGTTCGACATAAACTTCTTCTTCGAGTAGACCATTCAAGAATGCGCTTTTCACGTCCATTTGATAAACAGTGAAATCTTTGTGTGCGGCGTAGGCTAGGAAAATCCTAATTGCTTCAAGTCGGGGCTACCGGTGCAAAAGTTTCATCAAAATCTATTCCTTCTTCTTGAGAGTATCCTTTTGCAACGAGCCTTGCTTTATTCCTAACAATCACGCCTTCTTCGTTTGCTTTGTTCCGGAAGACCCATTTGGTTCTTACAACATTGTGGTTCGCCGGTCTTGAAACATGTTCCCAAACATCATTTCTTTTGAATTGATCGAGCTCTTCTTGCATAGCATCTATCCAATTCGGATCATTAAGAGCTTCGTCCACTTCTTTTGGTTCAATTTGTGATAGATAACACGTGAACAATGCTTCCCTGGTAGATGATCTTGTTTTCACGCCTTCATGTACATTCCCAATAATTAATTCTGGAGGGTGATTTTTGAGCCATCTTATATCTGGTTCAAATGGGTGCATGGTACTGGGTGGATCCATTTGTTGTGTACTGGCAGTGTTGGTTCCAATTTCCTCAATTAATTCACCTTGAAATTGATCACCAACTTCGCCTGTAACTTGATCACTAACTGGATCACCAACTTCAACCCGTACTGCATCTCCATTTTCATGTGCGACTTCACCTCCAAAATTATTATTAAAGGAATTTCCAACTTCTTCTGGATGAGGGATGAGATTTTCTAGAGAATTAATTTCCAACTCATCCATTCCCTGCAAAACACCATCTATACATGTATCATTAGTATCACAAAAATCAATATGACACTTGTTATCATTTTGTGCAATTTCTTCGTCCAGTGCATCATTTTTGATCTGTGATTTTTCATCGAATACAACGTGTATGGATTCTTCAACCACCATTGTTCTTTTATTTAACACTCTGAACGCCTTGCTGGTAGTCGAATATCCTAGAAAAATTCCTTCATCTACACGCTCATCAAAAGCTTTTAGATGCAATTCATCTGCACGCTCATCAAAAGCTTTTAGATGTAATTTATCATTAATATGAATAAAATATTTTCATCCAAAAATATGAAAATAACCAATATTTGGTTTTCTCCCTTTATAAAGCTCATATGGCGTCTTCTTGTACTGCTTATGGATCATGCTTCGATTTGGCATGTAGCAAGCAGTGTTGATAGCTTCCGCCCAATATCGTTTCGGGAGACCGGCTGCACTAATCATCACTCGTGCGGCTTCTTTAATCGTCCGGTTTCTTCTTTCGGCAACACCGTTTTGTTGCGGTGTTTTTGCGGCAGATAATTGATGAGAAATTCCATGTGAATTACAAAAAGCTTGTATAACTCCATTCACGAACTCGGTTCCATGATCTGTCTGTATTTTTTATATTTGCAATTCTTTCTCATTTTGTAGTTGTTTCAACAGCTTCGGTAGAACTTTCTCAACTTCATTTTTCTTCTTGAAAAACACGGTCCAAGTGTACCTGGAAAAATCATCAACAACAACGAGAGTATATCTCTTACCACTTACACTTATTGGATCAACCGGTCCAAATAAGTCCTTGTGTAGTAAGCTTAGCGGTCTTGACGTTGACTCGTGTGTTTTTGATTTGAATGATGATTTGATTTGCTTTCCGCGTTGGCATGCATCACACACTTGGTCCTTTTTGAAGATAATATCTGGCAAGCCTTCAACTAGATTCTTCTTCGCAAGTTGATTGATAGTCTTGAAGTTTAAGTGGTTGAGCTTTCTGTGCCATTCCCAATTTGCTTCATTCGAATTTCTCGCCATTAAGCACACTGATTCTTTGCTTGTACTCCAATCAACAACATACATGTTCTTTCGTCTTTTTCCAGAGAGTACTACATCATTTGTGAGCTCATTTTTGATTAGGCAATTATATTTAGAAAATTCTACAAGATAGCCTTTATCTCAAAATTGACTAGTGCTCAACAAATTGAATTTCAAGCCTTCAACGAATGAAACATCTTCAATCTTTAATCCATTTTTCTTGATCGTGCCAACTCCTTTTGTAATTCCATAATTTTGATTTCCTTCGAATATAACTTTTGGTCCATTAATTTCTTTGAAATTCACTAGATATGATTTATTTCTAGTCATGTGGCGTGAGCAACCACTATCGATGTACCAAACATCCTGCAAAAAAGATTAATTAACTTTAGGTACCCATACTTGCTTGGGTCCTTTACTGTTAGTGATTTTAGGTAACCAAACCCACCTAGATCTTATTGAATTAAGTTAAGGCGATTTGTAACCATTCGAAATTCGATAATCATAACTCACATTAGAAAACATTTTTGGCGCCGGATTTTGAAAAAAATTTTTATATTTTGGCACCTGGAAGAGGATTGTTGCTTTGGTCTATAAAAAGCATTACATCTATTACACAACCAATCCTTTTGAGTGGGATAAAATCTCCCAACTCTATTTCTAGAAAAGCTTCCCTCTTTTCTATGAAATCTTTTTGCACTTGACTCTTTGGCATATCTTTGCTTGAAGAATTTTTGTTGCTTTGCCATAGTGTAGATTTGTTTCGGCCTTTCAACATTCAACTTTGCTTTTGTTTGATAGCCAAGTCCTTGTCTCATCGTGCTATTCTGACCTTTAACAAATTTTACCACTTGAACTTTATTATTTAAAGTAGTAGTAGAATTAGTTAGATTTTGAGGGGTTTGAGAACATGTGGAGTCATAACCGATTCCGGTTCTACCTCCTGATGGCTTTTGCATGCTCACCATCATATCCATTATTTTGGACGAGTTAGTGAACGTAGCAATGGTTGCCAGAAGGTTATGTTCTCTAACCTCTCTTGCTTTACACTCTCCTTGAAGATGAATATTTTCACTCTTCAACTTACTCACTTCAAGTAAAGCATCTTGCAATTTTTTATTCATTTCTTCTTTTTCAAGAATTAGAATATTATTGCGCTCCTTGAGTTGAGGATGAGTGAGCATAATCTCTTGACATTCTCGCATTAAACTGTCAATCGATTCACGAGAAAAAGAAGAATTAACAGAATTGAAAGAATTAGAAGTTACCTCTTCCTCCTCTACTCCAAGAGCCATAAAACAATCTTCACTTGTACTCAACTCAATTAACTTGCATACTAGCGTCGTATCATCTGAACACGAGCTTTCATCGCTTGATGATGATTCCTCCGAATCATCATTTTCGTTTGGTTCGTTGCTAACTAGAGCTTTTCTTTTGTCGGGCTTGAACCTTTTGCTTTCAGATTTGTTCGGCGTAGATTCAACATTTTTGCCTTGATACTTGCTAAAGATCGGATATGGACAATTTATTTTAAAATGTTCGGGTTTGCGGCAATTGTAGCATAGATTGTTGTTTTCTTCGACTTTTTCTTCTTGGGATATGCGAGAGACGAATTTTCCACGAGCAGAATTTTTATTGTTTCCTTTTCGCATAAACCTTTTAAATCTTTTAACAAAAAGAGCAAACTGTTCGTCAGTCATAAAATCAACATTATTTTCTACTGACCTGGAGGTTGACGGTTATTCGGCCATTAGAGCAGAATTTCGAACTTCATGAACATCATCATCTTTGGCCTTCATTTCGAACTCATATGCTTTTAGATAACTAAATAATTTATCTGTTGACAACATTCTTAGATCTCGGTGATCACGCATAGCCGTAACCTTCATATCCTATGCAGATGGTAAGCCTCGTAGGATTTTGAGATTAATTTCTTTTTGGCTAATATATTTGCCAAGATCCATAATCTCTCCAAGAACTTTGATCATTCGAGCTTCCATGTCTACAACACTTTCATTTGAGAGCATTTTGAAATCTTCAAACTTCTTCATGGCGATTGTAAGCTTATTGTCTTTCTCTTGTTCATCTCATTCGCCAATCATGATGAGAGTTTCCCATATTTCTTTAGCAGTAGCACACTTTCGGATCTTCAGAAATATTGTATCATCCACGGCTTTGAATAGAATATCCTTGGCAATATTGTCAAGATTATTCCGTGTTCTATCGTCCAATGTCCATTCCAGTTTAGGCTTTTGTACGTACTGTGGAGCATCCGAGGATATAACAAACGCCGTATTGACTTTTAATATTTCAATAGGGCCAGTGGAAATAACTTCCCACATTTCATCGTGTAAAGCCGATAAGTTTACCTGCATACGAACTTTCCAATCATCAAATTTATCAAGTGAGAATAATAGATTTTGAGCTAAATCTTTCATCATCATCATCACGAGAGATATGAAAGATTAATCCAATCACACACTTTGTAGAATGGATCTGTCTAGCAGTCAGAAACGGTTGACCCAATTAGGCAACGTGCTTGATAGCAAATTGGCCTAAATAGACAGTCTGCTCTGATACCAATTGTTGGTCCCAAAAGAGGTAAGGTGAAAGTCTAGAGAGAGAGAGAGAGAGGGGGGGGGGGGGGGGTGAATAGACTTTCAAGCTTTTTCGCACAGCACAACAATTGCTAAGACACAGAGAAACCAAAACTCTTAACTAGATTGTTAGAGTATGGTACGCAGCGGAAATAAATAAAGATAAAGTGTGTGTGAGATTGTGACAAGTATATCTCGTGTGAAGCAAGTAAAGAGCAGTAAGTAAAGAAGGCAGTAAAGAACACAAGACAATTATAGTGGTTCGGAGGTGGTGTAATCCTCCTACTCCACTTGCTCTTATCTCCAAGAGAAATTCACTATATCCACCACTTCTTGGTTCCAAGATACAATGAATTCCGTGATCTAGTGCTTTGATCACCAAGCCCACACTAATCACGCCCAGTGACACCACACTGCTACTTCAGGTTTCACGTCGCCGCGCTACTATCCCAGGATTTCACGACTCCGCATTACTTTCCCGCCATCTTCTACACTCCGGTAGAAACGTATCCCGTGATCTAGTGCTTTGATCACAAAGCCCGCACTAATCACGCCCAGTGTCTCCAACACTGCTGCTCCGGATCTCACAGCTCCGTGCTACTTTCCTCCCTTCCTACACTCCCGTAGGAATATCACTTGTTCAGAGACAAGTTTTCTTCTTGCTTCCAACTTCAGAGACTTTGT
This sequence comes from Ipomoea nil, assembly GCF_001879475.1. NCBI lineage: Eukaryota > Viridiplantae > Streptophyta > Magnoliopsida > Solanales > Convolvulaceae > Ipomoea > Ipomoea nil. The sequence goes on along the minus strand of NW_017617864.1, from coordinate 230,507 downwards.
AGATGATCTTCAATGTGATGCAGGTCTCTTGTTGATGAAGATTAAACACTCTTGAATGATTTCTCGTGATAGCTCTGTATCTCTGAGTGTTTTTCTCTCTTTGAATGTATCAAGTAAAGCACTTGATTTTTATGCTCTGTTTAGCTCTGCTTTTTGAACTCTCAGAGTATTTCTCTTTGAAGTTCTCTGAGTTTTTTTTTTTTCTTTTCTCACTTGAAGATTTCTTTTGGTATACTCTGTACCAATTGAAACTTTTGCTCTATATATGCTTGCTATTTTGCTCTTTAGTTCCCCATCTTCATGTCTTCATATCTTCATCATTTTATAGCTGGTAATGAGAATCTGCCCGTTGGAAAGAGACGATCTCATTTTTGAATTCTTGTATCTTTTTGTCAGAGATCTTATCTTATCTTCTGGCAAAGTGTTAGAAAGGATAAGCTAGCTGTTTGTAGAGCTTCAACTTCATGCAAATGAGTTCCCAAACTTCATCTGATATTCCTCTGGTGTTCTCACGTTTCTTGGGAATATTTGGGTCTTAGTTTTAATGTAGAACAGCTTCTCTGATCAGCTCTTAAGTGGTTCTTGTTTTTTTGGGATTTAAATGCTTCAAAAATATTCTTCAATTTAATCCCATACTAGTTAGACTAGTGTTTTTCCTTCTGAGAATATTTTCACTGTAAGTTCTTCTTCATCTTCTTCGTTTCAAACTGGCTTTGAACTTCCTCCCAATTTGAATTTGTAAGTTCTTCTTCATCTCAAACTGTCTTTGAACTTCTCCCAATTTGAATTTCTCATTTCAAACTGGCTTTGAACTTCCTCCCAATTTGAATTTCTCCATTGTAATTGACACCCAATTGCAATTTACTTTCATTGTAAGTTCTTCTTCATCTTCGTCATTTCAAACTGGCTTTGAACTTCGTTTCACACTGGCTTTGAACTTCCTCCCAATTTGAATTTGTAAGTTCTTCTTCATCTCAAACTGGCTTTGAACTTCCTCCCAATTTGAATTTCTCCATTGTAATTGACACCCAATTGCAATTGACTTTCACTGTAAGTTCTTCTTCATCTACGTCATTTCAAACTGGCTTTGAACTTCCTCCAAATTTGAATTTGCAATTGGCTTTCACTGTAAGTTCTTCTTCATCTTCTTCATTTCAAACTGGCTTTGAACTTCCTCCCAATTTGAATTTCTACATTATAATTGACACCCAATTGCAATTGACTTGTAATTGGCACCCAATTTGAATTTCTCCATTGTAATTGGCACCCAAACTTCTCCTGGTGCTTCAATGGCTCCCAGACTTCTCCTGATTTTGAATTTCATCTCAATTCAATTTGTTTCCCAACGTCTTCTTTTAATCGGTCCCCAATTTGAAATTGCATCCCATACTAAAACTTGAATTGGCTCCCAATTTCAATGTAACAACGTCTTCTTTTAATCGGTCCCCAATTTGAAATTACATCTCCCAATTTCAATGTAACAACGTCTTCTTTTAATCGGTCCCCAATTTGAAATTGCATCCCATACTACAACTTGAATTGGCTCCCAATTTCAATGTAACAACGTCTTCTTTTAATCCCAATTTCAATGTAACAACGTCTTCTTTTAATCGGTCCCCAATTTCACCCCATACTACAACTTGAATTGGTTCCCAAAGCCAATTTGAATTGATTCCCATGTGAAACTTTCACCCCATACTACAACTTGAATTGGCTCCCAAAGCCAATTTGAATTTGAATTCATTCCCATGTGAAACTTTCACCCCATACTACAACTTGAATTGGCTCAACTAGCGCCCAACTCCATCAGGCTTAATTAATTTTGGCTTCTCAAATTTTACCTTGTAAAATTATTAATGGTGAGATTTGAACTTGAGCTATTTCGTATAATACATCAAACATCTTCCAACTCGTTTGTATAATCTATTAGTCACATCTCCAGTAATCTTTGATGTACTCCTTTCTTTCCATAGATGCTTGATCTCCAAGTCAAATTCATGCAATCTTCCAATCTTAATTTTCTTCAACGAAAAATCTTCTGGGATATCTTTTTGAGTAGTAGCGACGTGAATTTCATGTTATTCATCTTCTTCTTCAATTTGTCATTTGCTCCAGACAAATTCTTGATTTTCGACTTGATATCTTCTTCTTCTATTTTCATGAAACTTCCTCTGTTTTTTTCTTTTGCAAATTAAATAATTTCCCGATCATGGTCTAAGACTCTACTAGACCTATAAAATAAAATTGGGGGTTCTACAAATACATATTTGGCATATCAAAACCATTACACTTTATTCCTAATAGAGTAGTTCTTGAATTTGCCAAAGTCTTAATGTTGAGGGTTGAGGATTGAGGAAAGTGCATTTTGTTTTAAATAAAAGCAGGAATAGTTAATAAATGTGTCATGCAATACCTAAAAACTCATTAAATTAAGACATTTGTAAAATTGGTGATGAAGAAATGGACCAATTTGGTTACAAATGAATTGGAATAACATATTGGACTAAAATTAGTGGAAAAAGTCATTTGAGAGGTCCAAAATTCGTGGATGCACAAGGAGGAAGGCAAATGCTTGAAATCAATAAGTCATTAAAATCATATGTGAAGTCACATGGGAAATTAAAACACATTTAATTTATATTTAATATTAAAGGACTCTTGATATACTTGAAACTCTTTGTATTCCGTTTAAAAGTTATGTATTAGCCTTTTTAAAGGCTAAACATAATCACACATAGATATAAATGAATGAAGTTGATTTACAAAAAAAAAAAAAAAAGACATTTTGTTGTTTCCCTTGTGTGTTAAGAGATGTTGAAAAAGTGCCATGAATCTTGAATGTAAGATGATCCTAATTGTTTACTTGTTTTTAGATTACGCTGATCATTTCCAACAATTAAGTCACTTAGAACCAATAAATAATGAAAAATAAGTGCAGAAAATTAAAACAAGTACACAGTAATTGTTACGCAGTTCGAAGCGATTCTCTTACATCTACGGGGCAACCCACGTTTGCCCAATCCACTATAGATGTTCACCAAGGAGTTTTACAATAGGTTCGTACATGAGGCTACTATCAAACTTTACTACCACAACACCTTTCTAACATCTACTCAGGACTATGCGTGCATGCCGTGTTTGACTTCACCGGACGAAGCTGCTGAACCAGGTTCAGGTTTGCTGTGCAATCAGACGTGATCTTTCAAGTAATTCACCAATCAAAAAAATGGCAAGAGTGTTCTGACAATCCTACTCAAAAATAGCTTTTAAATGCGTAACCCAAATAAGGAAAGTGTTTCCTTTTTATAGCTTTTAGCATCCAACTACTTCCACCAATATAATAGTACTTTAATCACCACATAAATTTCATAGAATAAATCCTCACCACAAATAGCTAAAATAATCTTCATAGTCAACAACCTCCTCCACGCAAGATTTATTCTTACCCCATGAAAATAGTTCAAACCATTTGAACATGCAGATTTCCTCTTCCATAAATTCTGTATGTTACTTTTGAACACAAGTACACAACCCATAAGAGATGCCATGATAGGAGTCAGTCCAAAGCTGCATATTATCTAAATTATTTTTCTAACCAAAATCTAATTTAATTGACACATAAATTGCCAATAAACAAAAGGATTAATGTGTACCAAGTTTGGACACTTACAATTTCTTCCTTTGACATTTTATTTGGCAAAAAAAACTAAAGCATGATTACTTTGGGCAAAAAGGTATGACAATTTATTTTATTAAAACAAATGGCCCTTAGTATCTATGCTTTGACAAAAAACTAAGAACAATAATTACCAAGCCGACTTGGACTGACCTCCATCCATATGCCCATACCATATCTATAATAGAACTGTAGAGATAATGAAGTCTAGTAGAGAAACCAATCATTGAGATAGAATCAGAAAGTCCAACATACCATACCATACCAATGCTGAACAAAAGCATAATCTTCCACTAAACCATGAAATACCGCTAGATAGCAAAAGATATCAAAACAATAAAAGTATAGACGCAACCATACCAGATGTGCAATAAGGTATATCACACCATCCAACATAGACATAATTCCATAGTTCAAACTACCAGTCCAAAAACAAAATTACTCCCCCTCACAAGTAATTTTCCCTTTACTTAACCATCCATCCAAAAACAGACTCCCCCAAACTTCATACTACTTCCCCTTTTTATGCCAAATAAATGACAAAAAAGGAATGGTGAACATTTACGCGAAACGGATCAACGTGCTGACGGGGTGTCCGAGCAAGAGGTACCAAGGGAATCGTCATCGGAATCATCAACCTCACCGGTATGTGCAGCGAGAATACGAGCATGAGTAGCCTCCAGGCGAGCAATCTCTTGAAGCTGGTCTTCTAGAATTTTTTCTAAACCCAAAATAGTGGCTTGCTGCGAAGCAACTGAGCTACGAAACTGGGCAATCGAAACTTGAACGATGGTGACAATCTGTGTAACACCCCAAATTTTCGAAACTTTTAAATCTTATATAATAAAGGTAATTCTATTATAAATTCTCAAACAGAGCATGAACTAAACATAATAGTTGGGGTGCTATGCCACACCTATATTTGAGAACCTAGGTGCACTGCTAAACTATCCAAACATAAGAAATCCTCAAATCAATATTCAATACAACTCCAAGGCATGCAGGCCGATAATTGAACTATTCTAACTAAGTCCAGGCTCTGACTAGCGCGCTCTGAAGCTAAGGGTCATTACCTGAAAAACATTCGGTATAACAACCGTCAGCGAATAATGCTGGTAACCCACTCCAACGCGTTAAGTACAATATAGGTAGGTATAAGAAACTCATTTTGAAACTGGAATACATATATACTTATGAAACTCTAATTTAAATCCGAGGACAGACTCAATCAAGCAATGGCAGATGCATTCAATACAATTAAACATAAACATAAAGATTCTAGCATGCATCCTAAGGTCACAAGACTACACAATACCAATCATATCAATATCCAGTTATCATTACAGTCAAACAATCAACAATAAGACACGTATTGGTGTACACACATATGGTGGTGCCGCAGGACCATTCACATGACCCGAACCTTGAGTTCCATTGCCAAGGGGTCAGTGCATATAGCCCTGACATGGCCCTGCAGTACTTTAACTTGTACCGCAGCACAAGGAGATTGATCGCAACCAATCAATGAACCGCAACTCATTTGTATCATAAACGTTTGATCGCAACCAAACTATGGACCGGAGCCCTATTATTATATATGTTTGATCGCAACCAGATTATGGACCGCAACACTATATATATATATATATATATATATATATATATATATATATATATATATATATATATAACAGCCGATTGTTCTCAACCAATCCAACTGCCTGTATAGCCGATCGATCGCAACGGGTCGAGTTAATACCTAGTTGTTCTCAACCAACCAGATAGTCATTATAGCCAATTGATCGCAACCAATTGGGTTATCATGCATAACAACATAGAAACCAAACAACATGCAACCCACATTAACACATAACGAGGGGGAATCATCGGGTAACACTTAACCCAACATAACTCATACGTAACAAACTACATTAACCCACCCATGACACTCCTACGAGGACATACACCTTCCTCCTAGGCCAACGGGATACCAATTCAACTAGCTTGCAATACACAAGACTCTTTTATCCTAAGAACGGTACCCGATACATCAGACTAGACTCACACACGACAAACGGGGTACAACGGGATACGGGGAAACATCAAATGAGGAAAAACACCACGAACCACCCCGGGATTCCAGCGGTTAGGTGGCGGGTGGAGGACCACCCGCCAACCACCCGCTGGCGGCGAGTACCATTCCAGCGGGTAGCCGGCGGGTAGTCTACCGCCTGTCGGCTGCCCGCTGGAATAGTAGAGGCGGGCAGCGGGTAGGTGGCGGGTGGTCAGTCCCCCACCTACCCCCCACTGATACACATGCAACTTTATGGCCCCGGGATCCCTTGTAGAACCCGAAACCATGTCCAAACACATTCAAACACATAATGACCACACCACGTATTCAATTAACGGAATTAAACCAAGAATCACACCGAATACTTCCTAACACGATTCCTAAACATGCCAAGACTCAACACCCGATCATGCAAAATCCCACCCAAACATACCAAGAATAACATAATACGAAATCTACGTTATTACCCTAGGGCTCTAGACATAATCAAAATACAAGATCATTCATATAACTTATCATGGTATCAAGAACATCAAGATTATCACATAAGCATCATGATTAACACATAAACATCAAGATTATCATATAAACACAATATAAACCCTAGGCAAAGCTCTATCAAGACTCAAGCACATAATCATATATCAAAGGAGCTAATGAATAAGATATAGCGAGGAAAATAGGTTTTGTTGAGACATGGGTTACCTCTTAGCCTTAATCAATATCCTTGGCTACTAAGGTTCTCTCTCTAAGATTCTTCTTCCGATTGTTCTTCCTATGCTAGTTGGTGGGGAATTCCTTGACTGGGGTTCTTGTGGGTGATTTCGCGTGAGGGAAAGGGAGAGGAAGGGTTCTACTTGCTTCTTAATCTCCTATTTATATGTCTAAGAGAAACTTATTCAAGGCTTGAGTAATAAGGTCCGCTTTCGCCTATTCCCTATGGATTTAAGGTTCCTTGTTCAGGTACGGGTCTACGATCCATTGTGGGCCGCCTAAGTTAATTAAGGGGTCTCTAAAAAAAAAGTTTATTAAGGGGATTATAATTGGATTAACCCCCTTTTTAATTGTATTACTTAGCGGGATTAATTTAATAATTAATTCAGATTTGAAGGTTGTAACACGGGGTGTTACAATCTGTCTACGGGCTAGGAACGTGGGAGGTTCCTTTGGCACGGCAAAACTGGAACGTGGTGTAGACTCGGTGTTGGAGCGAGCCGAGACAGGAGGTGTGGGAACCAGAGGTGCTTTAAGTGTGGCTCGGTTATCATAATGAGTGCTTTGAGCAAGTCTATCACAAAAAATATACGTAGTGTCATTCTGAATCACCTCTTCATTCGTGTATGGCGTAAAACCTTGCCTCTGTAACACTGCATAAATCAAGCAAGGAAATGAAAGGTGAACCTTGGCCTCCTTCTTCTTTTCCACGAACGTCATAATGTGTGCGAGAATGACCTCTCCTAGATTGAAGGACTGCCTGTTTCGAATCTTGAAAAGCAGCTGAGCAATCTGTTCAGACACATACTGAGGACGAACTTCAGGCATCCAATTTGCCGAAGCGATTCTGAATAGTATTGAATATAATTTAGTGAGCTCTAGTGTCTTCAAGTCAGTGTTCGGCCAAGAGATTTTTCGATTGTGCGTCAAGGCGATAACTATGAGATTGAGACTGGAATCAATAGAATTAGACTGCAAAGGAAGATGCAAACACTCATTGATCTCCATAGGTCCAAAAGAATACCACTTGTCACGAATAAAGATCTGATGAAAACGAGAGGAGCCTGATGTGAAAGTTTCCATGGTTAGGTTTGTGTAGAATTCGGCAGTTACCCAAGTGGAATACCTTCCGGCAGCCGTGAGGCTGTGAAACAGATGTTGATCCTTTAAGAGAGGAACTATGTCACACCTTTGTTTCCATCTTCTCAATATTTATAAGTTTTTCAAGAATTATTTCCCTCTTGGAGTGTATGTCTCAGTCAGCCTATAGCTGTGGAGTCAACAATTTTGGCTGGTAGCATTGTTGTTTCGAACCTTTCGGCCGAAAGCTAGATGGAGAAGCCACCGGAGCTGGAGGTAGTGGAGATAGTGCAACAGGAATAGAACCGGTGTGAGACCTAGTCATCCGTTGTGGTAAAACGGTCCCCCTTCTTCGTTGCTTGGACTCATAAATGATTTCAACTTCGTCTAGAGCATTAAGCTTCCTTTTCTCCGGAGTACCTGAAAAAATAGATTTTTCTTTCCCTTTTCGGGAAGGCTTGGCCAGGGGAACAGTGATTATGGGGACCGGCTCATGAGACTGGACAATGGGAATATGAGCATGCTCAGACCTAGAAGGAGATGCGGAAATAGACACTAGAATGCTGAAGGCCGAACAAGTTATAGGTACAGGGGGCATGCTAACGAACAAAGCAATATTACGAATAGAAAAATTTGAGTACACACACAAATTTTTTGAGGCAGGTAACACATCGTGTTACAGCCTTCAAATCCCGGATTAATTATTTAATTAATTCCGTTAATAATTAAAAAGGATTTAATTTGGTTAGGATTCCCTTTAATTAATTAATGTGGTCCACCATGGATTGGGGACCCTTGCCTAAACTAGAGTCTTAAGCCTATTAGGAATAAAGAGAGTAAACCTTTTACTAGTCAGATTCTAATTAGGAATCCTAGACCTATATATCTATTAGGAATAAAGGAAGTAGGCCTTTATTATTCAGATTATGATTAGGATTCCTTAGTCTATAAATAGGCGATTAGAAAGCAATTAGAACCCTTACCACCCATAGTTATATTACACGAAAATATTCCCGGGAGATTCCCCACCACCAAGCCTAGGGAGATCAATCGGATGGAAATCTTAGAGAAGAACCTTAATAGCCAAGGGAGGATTAATTAAGGCTAAGAGGTAACCCATGTCTCAACAAAACCTATTTTCCTTGCTATAGTCATTTTCTTTGGCTCCTTCTCTATGCTTGTGTCTTGATAAATCTTTTATAATGACTATGATATGATCTTAATGTGGATGAGATGATCTTATGTGTTGATCTTGATAATCTTGATGATTATAAGAGGATCTTGATGATTGTGTTGATTCTTGATAAATCTTGATTTTCTTGATTTTAAAGATAAAGTATGATTTTGTGATTTAAATATGATTAGAGCCCTAGGTTGAATCATGAATTTCGTATTGTGATATTCTTGGTATATTTGGATGGGAATTTGCATGTTCGGGTGTTGATTATGTTTAGATGTCATGTTAGGATGTGTTTAATGTGGTTCTTGGTTTTGATCCGTTATTTGACTACGTGGTGTCGTCGTTTGCGTTTAAAAGTGTCTAAACATGGTCTCGGGTTCCACAAAAGATCCCGGGACCCAAGTATTGAAAGGGAGTCAGTGGGGGGTAGGGGAACCCGCCACCTACCCGCTGCCCCTAAGGGTGTCGCCGGCAGCGGGCAGCCGGTGGGCAAGTGACCACCCGCTGCCCAGCAGTCTCGCCGGGACCACCCGCCGGCCACCCGCTGGAAATTCCCAAGGGGGAAGGTGGTTTTCCCTGTTTGATGTTTCCCCGACCCTCGTGGTGTCGCAATGGACTCCGTTTATCGTTCTTGAGTCTAGTTTGATGTTTCGGGTACCATTCGTAGGATAAAAGAGTCTTGTGTATTGCATGCTAGTTGAATTGGTATCCCGTTGGCCTAGGTGAAAGATGTATGAACCCCTTAGGAATATTCCTAGTATGTGGATGACCACGCATAAGTTTATTTATACATTTTCTCCCCCTTCCCAATGTGCTATTGTGCGTTGCATGTGCTTGCTATGTGTTATGTGTGCATGATACCCCAATTTGGTTGCGATCAAATTGGCTATACGGGCAAGTGGATGGGTTTAGAACCATACTAACTGTTAACCACGCCGGTTGCGATCGGTCAGGTATATAAATATTATATAGTGGCTGCGGTCCACCGTTTGGTTGCAATCAAACGTTTTACATAAGCTGCGGTTCATAATCTGGTTGCGGTCAGAAATACACTTTTGGACTGCGGTTCACTGTTTGGTTGCGATCAAACATTATGATGAGCTACGGTTCATCGGTCGGTTGCGATCGACCCCTTGTGCTGCGGTACAGGCAGGGTGCTTCGGGGCCATGCCAGAGCTATATGTGCTGGCGCTTCGTGTTTGGGCGCGTGAAGGGTCTTGCGGCACCACCAAAGTGTGCTTATGTGATTGAGATAATGATGGAATAATGATATGAATGATGTGAAATAATCTTGTGACCTTAGGATATATGCCAGTATCTTTATATGCATGATTATAACTGTTGGATGTGCTTGTCCCTACTCGTTGAGTCTATTCTTGGTTTTAAAGCTAGAGTCTCTTAAGTATATATCTTCCGGCTTCAAAATGGTTTTCCTATATATATATATATATATATATATATATATATATATATATATATATATATATATATATATATATATATATATATATATATATACCTATATTATTTTAACGCGTTGGAGTGGGTTACCAGCATTATTCGCTGAACAGATATATTTGGCTTTCGGGAACAGATGAGTAGCTCCGGAGCGCGCTAGAGGACCAAGGCTTAGATGGTTAGTTTTCCTTCGGCCTGCGTGCCATAATGATGTACTGACATTGCTTTGAGGATATTTAGTTAGTATAGCCTGTGCATCTGAGTTCTCCAGCTCAGATGTGGCATATCACCCCAAACTCTTATGTTTAGTAATGCTCTGTTTTGGAATTTAATGATAATACTACCTTTATTTCATAAGCTTCGAAAGTTTTAAATTTTAGGGGTGTTACAGCAGGTATCTCAGATTCGGCCACCGTTGTCTCGCCGGCAAAGGTCTCCGAAGGGACGGGCCATGGATCGGCGGTGATGTTATCACATTTGTGCATATTTTTATTGTTATTTTGAATCATCTCAGTAACTAAGTTCTTTAATTTAGCATATTTAATAAATGTTTTCCTTGCTTTCTCATTAGGATATGGTTTTACACTTGTTTTGAATGCTTTACGATGTTTGGTAGTGTTTTTTAACCATTACAGGTTAAGTGTAAAAGCAAGGGGAGATTTTCAAGCACGAATCGATAAAAAAGAGGAAGAAGTCGAGACATCATAGCCTCGACGCTTCGAGAATTTCCAGTAGCTACAGACCGTGCCTAGATCAGAGGCTCGACGCGTCGAGCATATTCTCGACGCGTCGAGAACGCACATTGCTGAAATTTTTGGAAGATTGAAACTTTCCTAAAATAATTCCATTGGGTTCCCACTATAAAAGGATCATCTTCCATCAACCCTAGGGTTCTTCTTTTTCCAGATTTTGGTATTGGAAGGCAAGAAGGAGCAAAAACCAAGAGGACCAACTTCAAGATAGACAATTCGCTTTGGAGTAGAGAATTGGCTAGGAAGATTCGGGATAATTCTTTCACTCTTTCTCTTATTCCTATTGTTGTTTGTTTATCTTTCAAGATTTTATCGATTGCTATTATGGCCATGAGTGGCTAAAACCCTTAGGGATTTTTGGGAGAATTTGTTTTTGAACCTATGTGCCTAGTTCTTTAATTCTTTAATATATTTACTTTTGGTTTTATGATTTGTGTTGCAATCTTGTTTTAATCTGTTGTTGCTAGTAATTAGAGGCCTAAATTACTTGCTTCATAGCAATTTTCATGTCATAACGAGAGTTAGGCATAAATTAGGGCACACACGATTGCACTTGACTGTTGCACCTTGAGAAAGGGCAAATTGGTTGGGGAATTTATTCTAGATTGTTGCACATCGAGAGATGGTAGTAATTGGAAATTAATGAATGTTGTTCTTTGTTCTTATTGAGTGTTTAAGGCACGAGAGTGGAAATTCACTAGGGATAGAGATTACGAGAGTAATTCAATTCCACCTTGCATTCTCACACTAGTCTTAATTCCAAACTAAATATTACAAATTTAATTTGCACTAGGTGATTAAACATTGTGATCCCAAGAATCCTGCTTTGTCTATTGCTTACAACACCTTGTTAATTAGTTTATTCTGTCTCTTAATTTCTACAATTATCAAATATTCAAGTTTCATTCAGATTAGTTCCATATGAGTAACCAAGTAGCTAGTGCTTAGTACCCCACTTCCCTATGCTTCGATAACCCGAATACTCCGGGTATTATTTGTTTACCCAAATTACCGCAATCAAATCAGCGTCGTTGCCGGGGAGGTGGCGTTACGTACTGACATTAGCAAAAGTCTTACTTTAGGAGTCTAGTCTATTTACTTTTTACTTTATTTTTATTTTCGCTAACCGATAACGAGTTTTTTGTGTTGAGATGTGTTTCTGTTATCAGCGGACTTGGTGATGTATGCGAACTCGCTCTTCGGGGAATGAAGGATTAGAACCTTTTAACCCGGAGATCGAAAAGCAGGCCAAGTTCTTAAGAAAACAGGTCAGGATGGCGCAGGACGGAAATCAGAACAATTTGGCCCTCAATGAAGATGGAGCCAATCAACCACTACGCATTGGGAGGCCCATGTCAGACTACATTGCTCCAGATGTAGGGGAACATGGAAGTATCAATGTACCGGGAGTTGATGCTAATAATTTTGAAATCAAACCGGCTATTATTCAGATGGCTGCTTCAGATCCTTTTGGTGGGTCACCAACAGAAGACCCTAATGCTCACATTGCAAGAATTCTGAGGATCTGCAGTACTTTCAAAATTAATGGAGTCCCGAGCGATGCTATCAAGCTTCGCCTCTTTCCATTCATTGTAAGGGATAAAGCTAATAGTTGGCTTATCTCTTATCTGGTGAATTATTTTGAAACTTGGGACCAGTTGCACAGAGAGTTTATGAAGAGATTTTATCCCATATCCAAGACTCAGAAAATGAGGAGATCAATTCAAAATTTCAAACAGTTGGCTGGTGAGTCTTTGGCAGAGTCATGGGAGAGATTCAAGGAGATGAAGAGACAATGCCCACATCATGGTATTCAGAGTTGGGACTTAATGATGGCTTTCTATGAGGGATTACTGGATAATTCAAAAATCCTGGTTGATGCTTCATCGGGGGGATTATTTACAGTCCTAGAGCCAGATCAAGCTGAAGAACTATTGGAAAAGGTTGCAATGAATGGAACAACTTGGTACTCAGAGAGATCTTCCCAGAAATTGGTGGGAAGTGTGAATGATGGTGAGCAGATGTCAGCTTTGTCTACTAAGGTTGATAATGTGGCTAATTTAGTTCAATAGTTGGCTCAGATTGCTTTCAAGAATCAGACTGCATGTAATGTTCCTACATCTTCAACTCCTCCAAGACCTATAATGATGTGTGAGCTTTGTGGAGGAGAGCATAATTCAGAGGAGTGTCTCAGTGTTGATTCTCAAGCCACAATGGAACAAGTTGATTTGATCAGGTATGGTAGGCCACAACAGACATTCCAACAACAAGGAACCTATAACCCAAATGCACTAAGGAACCATCCTGGTTTCTCTTGGAGTAATCCAGCTGGGGTAGCTAATCCCCAACACTTGGGTCATAGAGTTCAACCACCAGGATTTCAGGGACAGCAGAATTTTAGAGGGGGTCCTCCACAACAGTTCAAGCAAAATCAAGGATATCAAGCGCCAGTAAATCAGCCTAAGCAAGCCTTGCCTAATCTGGAAGTACCGGCCTCGTCAAATTTGGAAGCTTTGATGGAAAAATTACTTAAGGCTCATATACAGCTTACAGAGAGGGTGGATCAGATAAGTGCCCATAATAAGATGTTAGAAAATCAGTTAGCAAATCAAGCTTCCACCTCCAGTACTAAAGTCATAGGGAAGTTGCTTGCTTCCACCGAAAATCCAAGAGAACACATGAATGCCATCACTACTAGGAGTGGAAAGCAACTACTGGATCCACCATATCCTAACAGTGAACAATTTGTCAAGAGGAACCTGGTGGGTGAGAATGAGAAAGTGAATGAAGATGTTGTTGCCCAAGACCAGGAAGATGAGATACAGGAAATTGAGCCCGTGAAGAAGCACACACCACCTCTACCTTTCCCACAAAAATTCAAGAAATCTAAGGTAGAGGAAAGAAGGGCAAAATTTTTGAGTTTGATCAAGCAACTGGATATCTCTATTCCTTTGCTTGATGCAATCACTGAAATTCCCTCTTATGCTAAGTTTTTGAAAGAAATTCTATCCAACAAGAGGAGATTTGAAGATCGTAAGACAGTAGCAGTAAGTGAAGAATGTAGTGCCTTAATTCAAAACAAGCTTCTTCCAAAGCTTAGGGATCCTGAGAGTTTCTCTATCCCTTGTGTTATTGGAGGATCACTTGTTCAGAGAGCCTTATGTGATTTAGGGGTAAGTGTGTGTTTGATGCCCTATTCTTTGTGCCAAAAGCTGCAACTTATAGAGCCAAAACCTACCTCCATGACTCTTCAGTTGGCAGACAGATCAGTGAAGTATCCTATCGGAATCCTTGAAGATGTGTCAGTCAAGATTGACAAATTCTACATTCTAGGAGACTTCGTGGTGTTAGAGATGGAAAAAGATGCTAAAGTTCCTATTATACTTGGGAGATCGTTCTTGGCAACTGCTGGAGCTGTGATTAATGTAAAAAAGGGAACCTTAGTGCTTGAAATTGGAGATGATAAAGTTGAATTTAATGTTTTTGAATTGGCTAACAAATCTTCTTGTCTTGATAATTTTGAGAATATATTATTGAACATGAAATCTTACCAAAATGATGATCCTAGCAACTCTATAAACTGCACAACCTCCATCTCCTATCCTTCTTTCTCTCCTCTTTCTTCTTTCTTTTCTTCCCTTTTCTTTCTTTTTCTTTTTCTTCGATTCATCCCCTACGGCCCCTTCTTAGAAAACTTTTATTTCTTGTAATAATAAATAATGAATAATTATATTACCTAATCTGCTAATCAATTAACAATATACTGCTAATCCACCCAATTTGTCTACTAATCACTCCAATCAGTATAATAACAGCTAATCACCTTTTTTTTTTTTTTTTTTTTCATCCAATCATTTCTCTGCTAAAATCAAAACAAAATAACCATTTTGCAACTTGTAGGAATCAAACCTAAAACCTCAAGATTAACATATAAATCTCAAACCACCAAACCAATTCATGCTTTAAGTTACATCTTAGCAAATTATTTATATATTTATAGATACAAAAAAGAATATAAGGCTTTCTTTTAGGCATAATAGATAAATATAACAATTTAATTTTTATAGGAATAATTTTCAAAAATTCTTTTGGAAACATACAAAAATATTTTAAGGGCGAACTAAAAAATATATTCTCAAAATTATATTCTTGCTTAAAATTACCGGGTGTCACACATGTGCTGAAACTCATGAGAGCGGTAAATGGATCTCTAATGATCCTTTACAACTCGGAAGTGAAGACATGATAGAGAGTAGACACTTGGATGATGGCACAAATGGTGGTGAATCACAGGAAACACCACTAATGTCTATTGCTTGTAACCTTGAGGAAAAGGAACCACCACAGGTAGAATTAAAACATTTACCAACAAATTTGAGGTATGCTTATCTTGGTCCAAATTCTACCTACCCAGTGATTGTGAGTGCTCATTTGAAAGATGATGAAACTGAGAAATTGTTAAATGTGTTGAGAAAACATAAGAAAATCATTGGGTACACCATTGATGATATTGTTGGAATTAGTGCCTCTTACTGCATGCACAAGATTAATCTAGAGGATGGGCACAGGCCCAGTGTTGAGCACCAGTGTAGGTTGAACCCTACGATTCAGGAGGTTGTGAAGAAAGAGATCCTAAAATTGTTGAAGGTTGGCATCATTTACCCTGTTCCTGACAGTAAGTGGGTCAGTCCTATTCATGTGGTTCCCAAGAAAGGGGGGACAACTGTGGTCCGCAATGAGAAGAATGAGCTTATTCCTACCAGGTTAGTCACTGGGTGGAGGATGTGTACTGATTACAGAAAGTTGAACAACGCCACTAGGAAAGATCACTTTCCTCTCCCGTTTGTTGATCAGTTGATTGAAAGGATGGCTAAATATTCCTACTTCTGTTTTCTCGATGGTTTTTCGGGGTTCTTTCACATCCCTATTCACCTCGATGATTAAAAGATGACTACTTTTACATGCCCCTATGGTACCTTTGCATACCAAAGGATACCATTTGGGTTATGTAATGCACCAGCCACATTTCAAAGGTGCATGTTAGCCATTTTTTCTGATTTAGTTGAGAAAACTATGGAGGTATTCATGGATGATTTTTCTGTATATGGTTCTTCTTTTGATGATTGCCTTGATAATTTGGATGAGGCATTGGGAAAGTGTCAAGAAGCCAACCTTGTTTTAAATTGGGAAAAGTGTCACTTTATGGTACAATAGGGGATTGTTCTTGGACACAAGATTTCATAGAAGGGTATTGAGGTTGACCCGACCAAGGTGGAAGTCATTGAGAAATTGCCATCACCTGTCTCAGTAAAGGGAATAAGGAGTTTCCTTGGCCATGCAGGGTTATACAGGAGATTTATTAAAGACTTTTCAAAGATCTCCAAACCTCTAACCCAATTGCTTTGAAAGATGCTAACTTTGTTTTTTATGATTCTTGTCTTGAAGCTTTTTCCAGGTTAAAGATGGCATTGACAACAACTCCCATAATGTCTCCGCCAGATTGGAGCTTACCATTTGAGATTATGTGTGATGCTAGTGATTTTTGCTACGGGGGCTGTCCTTTGTCAAAAGAAGGGCAAGTGCCTACACCCAATTTACTATGCAAGCCGTACCCTTGATGATGCTCAGGTTAACTATGCCACAACAGAGAATGAGATGCTAGCTGTAGTTTTTGCTATTGATAAGTTCCGGTCTTATCTGGCTAGAAACAGAGTGATTGTCCATACCGATCACTCAGCATTGAAGTACTTGATGAGCAAAAAGGAATCCAAGCCAATACTAATGAGGTGGACTCTTCTACTTCAAGAGTTTGACATGGAAATCAGAGACAAAAAAGGGACTGAAAATCTTGTAGCTGATCACCTATCCCGGTTAGAAAATTATAAAGAAGCGGCCGAAGAAGAGAAGATTCCAATTGATGATTATTTTGTGGGAGAGAAACTGATGGTTCTCCGTGTTTTTATGCCCTGGTATTCAGATTTGGTGAACTATGTGGTTTGCCAACAATTCCCACCAAATGCTTCTAGATCACTGAAGAAGAAGATACAGACTGATGCCAAATTTTATCTTTGGGATGAACCGATTTTGTACAAGAGGTGTGCAAATGGAATATTAAGAAGATGCTTGCCCGAAGATGAAATAGAAAGTTTCCTAACCCATTGCCATTCATCACCTTATGGGGGACATTTTGGAGCTTCAAGAACTGCAGCAAACGTTCTACAGTCAGGATTTTATTGGCCTAGTCTATTCAAGGATGCACACTCTTTCATGGCTCGTTGTGATAAATGTCAAAGAGTGGGCACAGTGGGAAGGGGAAATGAGATGCCTCAACAGGGCATTCTAGAAGTGGAATTATTTGATGTTTGGGGTTTGGATTTCATGGGTCCATTCCCCAAGTCTTTTGGTAATGAATACATCCTAGTGGCAGTGGACTATGTTTCTAAATGGATTGAAGCCATTGCTTCTCCTACTAATGATTCCAAGGTTGTCATCAAGTTCATAAATAAGAATATTTTTGCAAGATACCAAGGGCTTTGATCACTGATAATGGGACACATTTTTGCAACAGAGCGTTGGAGAAAGTCCTTGAGAAGTATGGAGTTCATCACCGACTCTCTACTCCCTACCATCCCCAAGCCATTGGTCAAGTGGAATTGTCAAACAGAGAAATTAAATCTATTCTTGAGAAGGTAGTCAACCCGTCCCGGAAAGATTGGTCCACAAAGCTTGATGATGCATTATGGGCATACAGGACTGCATACAAAAATCTCATTGGAACTTCACCATTCAGAATTGTTTATGGGAAACCATGTCATCTACTTGTAGAGTTGGAACACAAAACTCGTTGGGCAGTCACAACGCTCAACATGGACTTGCAACATGCAGGTGAGAAGATGCTACTTCAACTAAATGAACTTCTGGAATTTAGGCTTGATGCCTATGATAATGCAAAAATCTACAAGGAGAGGACCAAGAGGTGGCATGACAAGCACATTTTAAGAAGAGAGTTTGTCCCGGGAGAAGATATCCTTTTATTCAATTCAAGGATGAAATTGTTCCCGGGAAAATTGTAATCTAAATGGACAGGGCCATACAAAGTGATTAAGGTGCATCCATCAGGTGCCGTGGTGATTCAAGGAACAAAAGAGGAATTCACAGTTAACGGGCAAAGATTGAAGCATAACTATTCAACCGATGAAGTTAAGGCTAATGTGATACATTGCCTTAACCTCCTGACCTACACGTGACACCTGAAAGAAGAGGGTACATCGAGCTAGCGACGTTAAATTTAGCGCTTCATGGGAGGCACCCCATGTTATCCTTTAATTTCTCGCGTTTATATTCCTGCTTATTATTTCGTTTTGGTTTTTGTTTTTGTTAGACTTGAGTGGTTTTTGGTTTCGGGTGTTTATTGGTGATGTAGGAGTTGTTTTTGACTAAGGAATCAGGCTGAAAATCGTCCTCGGCGAAAAATTCCACACTGGAATTTTTTGACGCGTCGAGCCCAGGATGATTCGAAAGAAAACATTCTGGAAATTTTCGACGCGTCGAGCTCATCCCGTCTCGAAAAATTCCATTCTGGAATTTTTCGACGCGTCGAGATGATGAGACTCAGACATTTAAAAAACGCGAAATACCAGTTTTTTTCCAAAATTTCCCAAATCTCTCACATCTCTCACTCTCTTGCAACTCTCTCACCCTAGCTTCCTAAGTCCAAATCTCTCAAATTTCTTCACCTCAATCAACTCCTAACGCTACAAGGTAACATCAATACTCTTTTTTGCTATTAATTTCTTGAATTGGTGATGCAAATTGCTCTATTTTTGGGTAGAAACCCTACCCACGAATTTTTCCCCAATTTTTGAAATTTTGAATGCTAGGTTGCTTAGTGTTGATTGTTCTTGATTGATTGTTGTTATGAGTGTTGTTCTTTCTTATTTATGATACATTGCACTCAAGTTTTGATTCTAGTTTATTAAGTTTTTCTAGTTATTTGCTTTCAATTTTAATTTGCTTTGTTGTGTGATTTTAATTCATAGTTTAGCTTAGATTTTTTATGTAGAACTTGCTATTGATGATTTGTATCCATGATTTGGTTGCATGGTGAACTTGTGGGATGAATTTGAAGTGTAAATTTTGCGTAAATCTATTTTCAAAATTCATGCACATAAGGTGTTTGATAAAATGCCCAAATGAGTTTCTTGTCCTATTTTGAATAGTTTGAGAATTTTGGCTAAATTGTTATATCCTAATTGTAAGCCCTTTGTCTTAACTCAAGAAAATATTGCTTTCACCTTGTGTTTTGTAGGCATTCCTTATGGCACCTAAGGCCCGTGCACCATCCAAACGACCAAGGGCCGTGTCCTCCCAAGCCCGGGCATAACCTCAAAACCTAGCGTATGAGCGTTTTGCTACCCCCGCGGCAGCAGAACGATACCACCGGCTGATGTCTGCAAAGCCGGTCCGGAAAGAAAGAGGAGGACATATAGCGGTCCCAGTGGCATGGAATTGGGGACCCCGATTCCTAGCTCAGCCAGGGGAGGCATTTAGCACGCTCATTCGAGAATTCTATGTCAATGTCAAGGACGGCCTCCAGGACAACATTTGCACTGTCCGAGGTGTACAGGTGGATTTTTCTGAGGATGCTATTAATGCGTACTATGGTACCATTAATCATGAGGGCCGAGATTACTTTCACGGTGACATGGGTAGTGGTAGCTTGAAACCGGGTTGGTTGAACAGAGTTGCAAAATATTTCCACCCGGCGGCCGAGTGGAACATTAGGGGAGGTGTAGCCTCCCACATGGACTACAAATATTTCCAGCCGGCTGACCGAGCCATACTGGATTTCATCAAGGCCAAGCTCGTCCCCAATTCTCATAAGGGGAATGTCCGAAAGGACCAGGTGCTCCTTACTGCATCAAGGATGTAACACCCCAAAATTTTTAATCTTTTAAAACATATATAATAAAGGTAAATTCTCATTAAATCTCAAAACGGAGTATTACTAAACATAAGAGTGCGGGGTGCTATGCCACATCTGAGCTGGAGAACTCAGATGCACAAGCTAAACTATCTAAATATCCTCAATACATCATTATGGCACGCAGGCCGAAAGGAAAAACTATCTAACTAATCCAAGTTCTTCTAGCGCGCTCCGAAAGCTAATCATCTATGCCTGAAAGCCAAATATATCTGTTCAGCGAATGATGCTGGTAACCCACTCCAAAGCGTTGAAATACAATATAGGTAAATATATATATATATATGAAAACCATTTTGAAGCACGAAGATATATACTTAGGAGACTATAACTTTAATACCAGGAATAGACTCGACAGGTAGGGATAAACACATTAAACAATGATAATCAGTTATATAGAGACAATACCATAAAGAAAATGTATCTAAGGTCACGGTTCACTTTCAAATCATTCACATCAATATTCAATCAACCTTCATGTCACACAAGCACACTTTGGTGGCGCCACGGGACCAATCGCATACCCCGAACATGAGGGTTAGTACATATAGTACTAACACGGCCCTGCAGCGCCCTACCTCATACCGCAGCATGAAGGAGTTGACCGCAACCAACTGTATAAACCACCGATAGTTTCAACGGCAGATCACAGCCCTACACACCGCTGACGCGCTCAGTCGGTGGACTGTGATCCTCTTTTGGGGACCGCGACCCTACACACCGCTTGATGATCTCAGTCGGTGGGTCGTAACCGATCAAAGCCCTACACACCGCCTGAGGGACTCATTAGGTGGGCAATGATCTTCGGGGACTATGACCCTACACACCGCTGGCATATACATTCGGTGGACCGCAGCCGACCGTAGCCCTACACACCGCCTGATCACTCATTCGGTGGATTATGGTCTTCCTCGGGCTAGTGGCCCTACACACCGCCTGGCGTGTCCAGTCGGTGGACCATAGCATACGAGGCCCATGTGGACCCCAGGCCAAGAAGTGAGTCACTGACCGCAGCCAGGAGAATGAACCACAGCTCATGAGTAACCAGTTTGACCGCTGCCAACTTCTGAACCGCAACTCATGAATAGCCAATTCGATCGCAACCAAATTGGGGTATCATGCTCACATAACACATAGTAACACATAATAGCACATTAGGAAGGGGGAAAGCATATAAATAAACTTATGCGTGATTATCCACATACTAAGAATAGCCCTAAGGGGTTCATACATCTTCCTCCTAGGCCAACGAGTTACCGATTCAACTAGCATGCAATAAACGATACTCTTTTATCCTACGAACGGTACCCGAAACATCAACTTGACTCATGCATGACAAACGGAGTCCGTTGGGACACCATGGAGATTGGAGAACATCAAACGGGGAAGCCAAAGTCCCGAGGTGGGCAACAACCAGCGGGTAGCCGGTGGGTGGAGGGCCACCCGCCGGCGATAAACTTCCGGGC
The DNA here is from genome assembly GCF_001879475.1 of Ipomoea nil. Lineage (NCBI taxonomy): Eukaryota > Viridiplantae > Streptophyta > Magnoliopsida > Solanales > Convolvulaceae > Ipomoea > Ipomoea nil. Next base: position 209,124 of record NW_017617864.1, on the reverse strand, counting down.
AGCGGGTGCCCGGCGGGTAGTCGCCTGCCCGGCGGGCAGTCGCCTGCCCGCTGCCGGCGGCATCTCTTTGGGCAGCGGGTAGCTGGCGGGTCGCCCTACCCCCACCTACCCCCCACTGACTCTTTATCAAAATAAACGTCTCGGGATCCTTCGTGGATCCCGAAACCATGCTTAGACACCTTTAAACGCAAATAACAACACCATGTAGACAATTGATGGATCAAAAGCAAGGATCACATAGGACACATCCTATCATGACTTCTAAACATAATCAACACCCGAACAAGTGAATTCCCACCCAAATATACCAAGAAAATCCCAATACGAAATTCATGATTCAACCTAGGGCTCTAATCATATTTAAATCAACAAGATCATAGTTCATCTTTAATATCAAGAAACATCAAGACTTATCAAGAATATCACACAATCATCAAGATCCTCTTATCATCATCAAGATTATCAAGATCACACATAAAATCATCTCATCAATCATCAAGATTATATCACAATTATCATATCAAGACACAAGCATATAGAGGAAGGCAAAGAAGAAGATTATAGCAAAGAAAATAGGTTTTGTTGAGACATGGGTTACCTCTTAGCCTTAATCAAATTCCTTGGCTATGAAGGGTCTTTCTTTAAGATCTCTTCTTTCTTGATTTCTCCTATGGGAATTCTTGTGTGGTGAAAGTTATTGTGGTGTGAGTTCTAAGTGCCTCCTATGTCCCTATTTATATATCTAAGAGTCCCAATCAGGGTCTAAATTGTATGGGTTTGCTAATTCTATTTCCTATAGGACTAAGGGATTGGTTTTAGGGATAAAGGTCCATGGGCTTAAGGTGGACTCTTCCTAATTAATTAATGAAATTTAATTCTTTCTTTTGGGTAAATGATTAAATAATTAATTGGTTTAGAGGCCGTAACACGGGGTGTTACACTCTCCCCCCTTAACAGGAAGTTTCGTCCCCTAAGCTTTGGTTCTGCTGAGTTGACCTCTTCCCTTATCCTATGCTTTCGCCTTGGTTACCTTGTGTGAAGAGTCCGGGGTAGCGTTCCTTCATTGTGTCTTTGAGTTCCCATGTTGCCTCTTCGGCCCTGTGGTTGGTCCAAAGGATTTTTACCATTTCTATGGTTCGTTGGCGGTGGTTCTTGTCTTGGTGTCCAGGATCCTTACGGGTTTCTCTTCGTAACTTAATGCGTCGTCCAGGTCCACGACCTCGGGTTGTAGCACATGACTTGGATCGTGTATATATTTCTTTAGTTGGGATATGTGGAATACGTTGTGCACTCGCTCCAGTTCGATGGGTAGGGCGAGGCGGTAGGCTAGGTCCCCGACTTTTTCTATGATTTCGTAGGGACCGATGAACCGGGGGCTGAGTTTCCCCTTTCTTCCGAACCTCATCACCCCTGGTGTGGGTGAGATTCTTAGCTAGACCCTTCCTCCGATGGAGAACTCGGCTTGCTTTCTCCCCAGGTCGGTGTAAGATTTTTGGCGGTCTTGGGCGACCTTTATTCTTTCTTGTATGTGTTTGACTTTAGTTATGGTGTCTTGTAGGTATTGGGGTCCCAGTGCTACTGGACTGACCATGTCTTCCCAACATAAGGGTGTTCTGCATTTTTGACCGTACAGTGCTTCGTAGGAAGCCATGCAGATACTTGCGTGATAGCTGTTATTGTAAGAGAATTCGATGAGGTCTAGGTGTTCTTCCCATGTCCCCTGGAAGTCTAATATGCAGGCTCTTAGCATATCTTCGAGAGTCTGAATGGTTCTCTCGGTTTGGCCATCGGTAGTGGGGTGGAAGGCAGTGCTCAGGTTCAGATGTGTCCCCATGGCGGTTTGTACTTCACTACTCGGTTTAGGTAGGCCTTGGCTAGTTGTGTCATTGTCCATGTTTCTTTCATGGCAATGAACCGTGCTGTCTTGGTTAGCCGATCCACTGTTACGCAGATTTTATCTTTACCTATTGGTGTTGTGGGTAATCCTCCAACAAAATCCATGGATATGAAGTCCCATTTTCCTTGTGGTATCTCGAGGGGTTGTACGAGTCCCTTGGGCTTGCATCATTCGGCTTTTACCCTTTGGCAATTTAGACATTTGCCCACGAAGTCTGCGATTTCCTTTTTCACGTTGGGCCACCAAAACATCTTTTTCACATCTTGATATAATTTGTCGCATCCGGGGTGCACCGAGTATGGTGAGTTGTGCCCTTCTTCCAAGATTTGTTGTTTTAGGTGGGGGTGTGTCGTGGGTACGCACCATCTTCCTTGATAGCGGAGGCTACCATCTTCACATATTTCGAATGGTCCGTCCTTTCCCTGACTTAGGTCGAGCCGTATTTTATCTAGTTCTGGGTCTTGTTGCTGCCCGGCTTTGATTTCCTCGAGTAGTGTGGGTATGATTCTGACATTGAATAGGTGGATCTCAGAATTTTTTTGTCCTTGCTCTACGACCTCCAAATTCAACCTTTGGAAGTCCTTGCATAGCTCGTCTGACAGGATCCAGGTGGTGTTGAGGGAGTGGTTAGTCTTTCGGCTTAGGGCGTCTGCCACGACGTTAGCCTTCCCCTCGTGGTACTGAATATCTAGGTCATAATCTTTTATAAGTTTCAACCATCTCCGTTGTCGAATGTTTAGGTCCTTCTGGGTGAAGATGTACCTCAGGCTTTTATGGTCTGTATAAATTTTGCATTGCACTCCGTATAGGTAATGCCTCCAAATTTTCAGAGCGAACACAATGGCAGCTAGCTCGAGGTCGTGTGTGGGGTAGTTTTCTTCGTGGGTTTTGAGTTGCCTGGATGCGTATGCTATTACTTTGCCCCTTTGCATTAGTACGCATCCCACCCCCTTTTTCTAGGCGTCGCTGAAAACTTCGAATCCTTCCACTCCAGAGGGAAGGGCTAGGACGGGTGCTGTGGTCAGCCTTTTTTTCAATTATTGAAAGGCTGAGGTGCAGTTGTTGTCCCATCGAAAGGGGGTTTCGTTTTTCATGAGCGTAGTGAGGGGGTTGGGCTATCTTGGTAAAATCGGGTACGAATCTTCGATAATAGCCTGCTAACCCTAGAAAGCTTCTGACCTCCGAAATTGATTTCGGTGTGGGCCATTCTTTGACGGCGTGGATTTTGGTTGGGTCCACCCTGATCCCCTTTTTGGTTATCACGTGTCCCAGGAATGCCACGTTGTCCTTCCAAAATTCGCAATTGGAGAATTTGGCGTATAGCTAGTGTTCTCTCAGGGTTTGCAAGGTTGTGCGGAGGTGCTTTTCATGTTCCTCTTTGTCTCGGGGGTAGACCAGGATGTCATCGATGAACACAATGACGAAGTCATCTAGGTAGGGCCGGAATACTCGATTCATGAGGTCCATGAATATAGCGGGTGCATTGGTGAGTCCAAAGGGTATTACCGTGAATTCGTAGTGGCCGTAGCGGGTTCGAAAGGCAATATTTTGAATATCTGGGTCAGCCACTTTTATCTGATGATACCCGGATCTTAAATCTATTTTTGAGAACACCCCTGCTCCTTTAAGTTGGTCGAACAATTCATCAATTCGGGGAAAATGATACTTATTCTTTATTGTAACTTGATTTAGTTCCCTGTAGTCGATGCATAGACGCATGCTCCCATCCTTCTTCTTGACGAATAGTACTGGTGCACCCCATGGTGAGGTGCTGGGGTGTATGTATCCTTTATCTAGCAACTCCTGGAGTTGTGCTTTTAGTTCCTTCATTTCTTTTGGTGCCAGCCTGTAGGGTGGCTTCGAGAGTGGGGCAGCGCCAGGCACCAAATCTATGGTGAATTCGACTTCTCTGGTTGGGGGTGCCCCGGGGATCTCGTATGGAAAGACATCGGTGAATTCGTTTACCACTGGAATGGTCTGGTGCTCGGTTGTTTTGGTGTCGAGATCTTTGACTGAGCATAGGAAGGCTTCGTGTCCTTGGGTCAGATATCTCTTCATTTTCATCATGTTTACTAATTTGATTTCTGGGTTCTTGTGGATTCTGTGGTAGGTATAATATGAATCCATTGAGTGCTAAGTGTCATAAGAGAACTGAGCCCCAGGCCCTTTATTCCAGAGTAAGGAAGACGCTACACGTCTTCCTTTTTGACTAATCACCTGATCAGTTCACAATAGGGAAGAAAGGGCTTATTGATAGTCTTCATACATACCCTTGAGACGGCCGCCTCCTGTCCCCCTGCCAGTGGGGAATCCGCTCTCGGGTCGATGGCAGTTAGTCCGATATTGAAGGAGGGCTAAACATCCCTGTCTCTGTCAAGCACTCTTGTAACACCCTGGAATTTTTAAACTTTTAAAACTTATATAATAAAGGTGAATTCTCATTAAATCCCAAAATCAAACATAAGTGTGCGGGGTGCTATGCCACATCTGAGCTGGAGAACTCAGATGCACAGGCTAAAATCCTTAATACAAATGTCAATACATAATCATGGCACACAGACCAAACGGAAACTAACTAATCTATGCTTCGGATCCCTAGCGCGCTCCGGATCTACTCATCGGTGCCTGAAAGCCAAATATATCTGTTCAGCGAATGATGCTGGTAACCCACTCCAACACGTTGAAATACAATATAGATAGATATATATAGATATATGAAAACCATTTTGAAGCAGAAAGATATATACTTAAGAGACTCTAGCTTTAAAACCAGGAATAGACTTAGCAATTAGGGGCAAGCATAATAATCAATGATAACAGTTGAGTAGAGACAACCATCATAAAGAAATTGCATCTAAGGTCACAGATCACTTTCAAATCAATCATATCATCATCCAATCATCATTCGTATCACACAATCACACTTTGGTGGCATCGCGGGACCAGTCGCATGCCCCGAACATGAGGGTTAGCGCATATAGCACTAAAACGGCCCCGCAGCACCCTACCTCATACCGCCGCATGAAGGGAGTTGATTGCAACCAACCCTATAGACCGCTGACGAACTCAGCGGCGGACCCCAGTCCTACACACCGTTGACGCGCTCAGTCGGTGGACTGTGATCCTCTTTACAAGGGGGGACTACGATCCTAAACACCGTTGACGGGCACAGTCGGTGCATCGTAGAGGATCAAGCCCTACACACAGCTGAGGGACTCAGTCGATGAGTGATGATCCTCGGAGACTACGACCCTACACACCGCTGGCCCATCACTCGGTGGATCGCAGCCAGCCGTAGCCCTACACACCGCCTGATTGCTCATTCGGTGGACTACAGCTTTCCTCGGGCTTATTAGCCCTACACACCGCCTGGCGCGTCTAGGTCGGTGGGTCATAGCACACGAGGCCCATGTGGACCGCAGCCCAAGAAGTGAATCACTGACCGCAGCCAGGAGAATGAACCGCAGCTCATAAGTTAGCCGAACAGTGGACCGTAGTCCTATATAATATTTATATACCTGACCGGTCTCAACCGGCCTGGTTAACAGTTGGTATGGTTCTCAACCCATCCAACTGCCCATATAGCCAATTTGATCGCAACCAAATTGGGGAATCATGCATCACATAACACATTATAGCACATAATAGCAATTTGGGAAGGGGGAGACACTTAAATAAGGTTACGTGTGATCATTCACATACTAAGAATAGTCCTAAGGGGTTCATACGACTTCCACCTAGGTCAACGGGTTATCGATTCAACTAGCATGCAATTCCTAAGACTCTTTTATCCTACGAACGGTACCCGAAACATCAACTAGACTCAAGTACGACAAACGGGGTCTGTTGGGACGCCACGGGGAATGGGGAACATCAAACAGGGAAGCCAAAGACCCGGGGTGGGTGTCAAACCAGCGGGTAGCCGGTGGGTGGAGGGCCACCCGCCAGCTGCCCGCCGGCGACAACTTCCGGGCAGCGGGTGCCCGGCGGGCAGTCGCCTGCCCGCCGGTTGCCCGCTGCCTAGCTACCCCCACCTATCCCCCACTAACTCATTTATCAAATACGCGTCCCGGGGTTCTTTGTGGAAACCGAAACCATCCTTAGACACTTTTAAACGCAATTAACGACACCACATAGGCATTTAATGGATCGAAAGCAAGAATTATATTGAACACATCCTAACATGACCTCTAGACAAGAACACCACCCGAACATGCAAACTCCCACCCAAATATATATCAAGAACATCACAATACCAATTCCCAATCCAACCTAGGGCTCTAATCCCACCCAAATCATCAAAATCATATTTGATTTTCATCATCAAGAATCATCAAGGTTTATCAATAAATCATCACATAAATATTAAGAACCTCTTTTTAACATCAAGAACATCAAGATCACTCATAAAGTTATCACATCAACCAATCAAGATTGTATCATAAATGTCATAAAGAAATTCATCAAGACACAAGTATATAGGGGGAGCCAAAGAAGGAGTTTATAGCAAGGAAAATAGGTTTTGTTGAGACATGGGTTACCTCTTAGCCTTAATTAATTTCCTTGGCTATGAAGGGTCTTTCTTTAAGTTTCCTTCTTTCTTGATTTCTCTTATGGGAATTCTTGGGGGGAATTCTTGTGTGATGAAGGTTATTGTGGTGTGAGTTCTAGGTACCTACTATGTCCCTATTTATATATCTAAGAGTCTCAATTTGGGTATAAGTGGTATGGCTTTGCTAATTCTATTTCCTATAGGACTAAGGGATTGGCTTTAGGGATAAGGGCCTATGGACTATGGTGGACCTTTCCTAATTAATTAATGAAATTTAATTCATTCTTTTGGGTAAATGATTAAATAATTAATTGGTTTTAGAGGCCGTAACACGGGGTGTTACACTCCCCCCCCCCCCCCCCTAATAGGAAGCTTCGCCCCCGAAGCTTTGGTTTTCGCTGAGTTGACCTGTTCCCTTATCCTACGCCTTCGCCTTGGTTACCTTGTGTGAAGAGTTCGGGGTAGTGTTCCTTCATTGTGTCTTTGAGTTCCCATGTTGCCTCTTCGGCCGCGTGGATTGTCTAGAGGATATTTACCATTTCTGTGGTTCGCTGGCGAGTGGTTTTTGTTTTGGTGTCCAGGATCCTTACGGGTTTCTCTTCGTATGTTAGTGTGTCATCCAGGTCCACAGCCTCGGGTTTTAACGCGTGGCTTGGATCGTGTATATATTTCTTTAGTTGGGATATATGGAATACGTTGTTTACTCGCTTCAGTTCGATGGGTAGGGCGAGGCGGTAGGCCAGGTTTCCGACTTTTCCTATGATTTCGTAGGGGCCTAAAAACCGGGGGCTGAGTTTCCCCTTTCTTAGCCAGACCTTTTCCCCAGTGGTGAACTCGGCTTACTTTCTTCCTAGGTCGGCGTAAGATTTTTGGCGGTCTTGGACGGCTTTCATTCTTTCTTGTATGTGTTTGACTTTAGTTATGGTGTCTTGTAGGTATTGGGGTCCCAGTACCACTGGGCTGACCATGTCTTCCCAACATAAGGGCGTTCTGCATTTTTGACCGTACAGTGCTTCGTAGGGAGCCATGCGGATACTTGCGTGATAGCTGTTGTTGTAAGAGAATTCGATGAGGTCTAGGTGTTCTTCCCATGTCCCCTGGAAGTCTAATATGCAGGCTCTTAGCATATCTTCGAGAGTCTGAATGGTTCTCTCGGTTTGGCCGTCGGTAGTGGGTGGAAGGCAGTGCTTAGGTTCTGCTGTGTTCCCATGGCTGTTTGTAGAGACTTCCAGAATTGTGAGAGGAATCTGGGATCCCTATCGGATACAATGTGATAGGAATATTTTTGTAAGTTTTGATGAGCCAAATGTATCTTTAGATCCCCTTAGTTTCTAAGTCTTTAGTACAAGCATCATAAATCAGAATATTGAAATCAGAAGGAATCTACCATAGGAAGAACAAAATTAATTTGAGAAATTAATTTTTGTCCTACGAGTATTCATCCGTGAAAGAAGCATAAATCAATGGCGTTGCAAGGAATGACCAGATGAGCCTAACGGTGAAATGGTAGAGGTCCTTACTCTAAACGATCACACTTGAGATCGATTCCCCCCAAGGACCTATGTTTTTTATAAGGCAGATTTTGAAGGAGCTCGATGTGTACAAAAGCGCACAATGTGTCCGAAGGAGCACGATGCTTACTAAAGGAGCACAATGTGACCAAATCTGAAAGGAACACAATGCCACCTAAGAAGCACAATGTTGTCTAAGAAGCACAATGCTGTCAGAAGAGCACAATGCCACCTAAGAAGCACAATGTTGTCAGAAGAGCACAATGTATCGAAAGAAGCACAATGTTCAAAGTCAAGGAGCACGATGTTCAAGTCAAAGGAGCACAATGTGGCAAAAGATCAAGATGATCAGAAATTTGATAAATTCAAAGGAATTTACTCCAAGTCCACCCACATGCCACAAGACTCCAAAATTGCCTGAAAGACATTTGATCAGAACGGAAAAATATTTATGAAGGCATGAATATATAAACTTATCCTAGAAATAAATTCTATCAGATGAATCTATTTCAAAGATTCGTTGGATATTCAAATTGACAATTAAAGTAATATTTTTAGAAACAACTAGAAAATCAAAGTTGTGCTAAAGAATTACTTTGTCAGGCAAGTTGACAAATCAAATCAAAATTAAAGATCTACTACTGTCAACAATATCAGGCTATAAAGATTCAAAATTCAAATATCAAATTATCCCACTCCAACGGATATATTTGATTATCTATAAAAAGCCATGAAGACTTGAAGACAAAAGAAGAGAGATAGAGGTGAACGAGATAGAAGTGCAATACAAGTGCAAAATTCAAAAGTGCTAGTGCTCAAAATATTCTAAGAGACTTAGTCTGAATAGTCTCAAATCTAGTTGGAGAGAGAAATACAAATCCTTGTATTTGTAAATTGTAGAAAGAGTATAGCTGTGTGCAAAATACTCTAGTGAGTGTAGCTGTGTGCAAAACACTCGTAGTTGCTAAGTGTAGCTGTGTGCAAGACACTTAGTTGGCGTTGAGTATAGCTGTGTGCGAAATACTCGGAGTTGAGTGTAGCTGTGTGCGAGACACTCGGAGCAGGGTGTAGCTGTGTGCAAGACATCCGGAAGAAGTGCCTGTGTAGCACTTGTTCACTATTGTAACTGTGTGTGGAAAATAGTGAATTTCTCCTAGACGTGAAAGGAGAAAAGTGGACTAGGAAGATTACGCCACTTCCGAACCACTATAAATTGCCTCTCTCATTTACATACCGCACTTACATTATTTGCTATATATATCTATCTCATCCGACTAACCCGTTTACTATTCACAGTTAATCTTAATCATCCGGGTTTAGTGTGTTCTCACGTATGCATGTGACTCAAACTTCTCGAGCTTAAATACTAATTTATTCTAAGCAAGTTTGACGTGCTGCATGTAACATTCGTCACACGGACGACGTGACACGATATTTATTTACAATCTTGAATATTGTTATTATATATTGAGTGCACCATCTCCTTTATATATTCAAGATATCTCTGTCACTTTACATATCATTTGTACCTATCTTACTTATACTTGCACACTTAATTTACTAGTTGGGCATAACTCTTTACTATTATTCCGCTGTGCAGTACAAACTTTCTCTATTTACTTGTTACTTAGAGTTGAAGTTACCAAAGAGTTATTTAATTTGAAAAAGCTTGAAAGTCTATTCACCCCCCCCCCCCCCCTCTAGACTTTCACCACCCTATCGGGACCAACAATTGGTATCAGAGCAGTTGTCTATTTGAGTCAATTTTGACTGCTAGACAGATCTCGAAAAATCAAGATGATGAAAAGAGATAATGCTCTTGCCCAAAATTTATTATTTTCCTTAGAAAAATTTGACGATTGGAAAATTCGCATGCAGGTACATTTATCCGCATTACACGATGAAATGTGGGAAGTAGTTACAAGTGGTCCTATTGAGATTTTACAAGTCAACACTTCATCCGTACAAACAAGTGACACTCCACAGTACATTCCAAAACCAAAAGTGGAATGGTCTCGTGAAGATAGAACAAGAAATAACTTGGACAATATTGCCAAAGATATTTTGTTTAAATCTATCGATGACACGATATTTCCAAAAGTTCGAAAGTGTCAATCCGCGAAGGAAGTATGGGAAACGCTCATTCAAATTGGCGAAGGAGACGAACAAGAAAAGGATAATAAACTCACTATAGCATTAAAGAAATTCGAGGATTTCAAAATGCTAACCGGCGAGAATATTACCGACATGGAAACAAGATTTGCCAAAATCTTAGGAGAGATTAATGATCTTGGAAAAGATATTAATCAAAAAGAAATCTCACTCAAAATTCTACGTGGTCTACCATCTACATGGGACATGAAGGTCACAGCCATGAGAGATCATAGGGATCTAAAAACCCTATCAACCGATAAGCTCTTTAGTGATCTAAAAGCTTATGAATTTGAGATGAAATCAAGATTAGAGGAAGATCATGAAGAAAAGAACAACGCGCTTATAGCCAAGCAACCATCAACCTCAAGGTCAGTACAAAATGTTGAATTATTGCCTAATGATCAATTTGCTCTCTTTGTCAAGAAATTCAGGAAATTCATGAAGAGAAGCAACTACAAGAAAAATCCACAAGGGAAATCATGGAATACAACGAAGAATTCGAAGAAAGAAATTATTGAGGAAGATTCAAATTTGTGTTACAACTGTAGAAAACCGGGACACTTTGCAGCAAGTTGTCCATATCCCAAGGTGAGTAAAAGTCAGTACACAAATGTTACTAACCCTCAACAGGAAGAATTCAAGCCCAAAGATAAAAGATTAAAAGAAAGAAGAAAAACACTCATCAGTGACCCACTTGAAATAAGTGAGTCAGAAGAATCTTCAAGTGATGAAAGTGACACCTCAAAGGATGACAATGCAATGTTTTGCATGAGCATCTCCAACAAAACACCACACGAGGACATGTGTCTTATGGCTAATGGACATGAAGAAAATGAGGTAACATCTAAATCTTATGACTCTGTTAATTCTTCATTTTCTAGAGAGTCCCTCTTTCACTTAATGGAAGAATGTCAAACCGTAATGGACACTCACTCTCAACTCAAAGAGCGCAATAATCATCTGATTCTTGAAAAAGATCAATTAAATGAAAAATTGCAAAATGCTCTACTTGAAGTGAAAGACTTGAAAGATAAAATTATTTGTCTTCAAGAAGAGTGTAAATCAAGGGAGTGAGAGAACACAACCTCAGAGAGGTTATAACAACATTTACGCATTCATCCAAAATAATGGACAAAATGGTAAATATGCAAAAACCCTCAAGTGATAAAGCCGGACTTGGTTATGATCCATCGTGTTCTCAAGCCTCCGAGAAATTGACCAATTCTACTACTACTTTAAGTAATAAAGTTCAAGTAGTAAAATTTGTAAAAGGTCAAGAAAGCACAGTGAGACAAGGAATTGGTTACCAAACTGATGTCAAAATTAACACTGTTGGACCAAAGCCTCAAAGAAACAATATTTCGTCCAAACAGTACACTAAAAGACAAAAGTTTGTTCCTAAATGGAAATACACCAATGAGTCTAGTGCACAAAGTCCTCATAGGAAAATGGGAAGAAATCCGAGGATTGAGGCAGGGAGATTTTATCCCTCTAGACAAGATTGGTTTGATAATATTAAACCATGGACTAAGTCCAGATTTAATGCTTGTCATAGGCTCAAACAATCTATATCCCACGTGCCAAGAAATCGAGTCAATTTTCAAAAACCGGCACAAAAAATGTTTTCAAAAATTAAATATGATTATAATGTGTTTAATGGTTACCAATCACCTAAACTTAGATCAGTGAGTACAAGGTGGATTTGGGTACCAAAAATGACTAACACCCAAGGACCCAAGTCAAGTTGGGTACCTAAAAATGTTTAATTCATTTGCAGGAAGTTTGGTACTTCGATAGTGGATGTTCTAGACACATGACTGGAAATAAATCAAGTCTTGTGAATCTTAAAAATATCGAAAGATCAAAAGTCGTATTCGGTGGAAATGAACGATACGGCATAACAAAAGGAATCGGTACAATATTTCGAAATGGTTTGAAAATCGAAGATGTATCCTTTGTTGAAGGTCTAAAATTCAACTTGTTGAGTACAAGTCAATTTTGTGACAAAGGATATCTAGTAGAGTTCTTCAAAGAGAAGTGCCAAGTGAAAAATAATTCCACAAGAGAAGTTGTTCTCGAAGGAATAAGAAAGAAAAATATGTACGTTGTGGATTGGAACACAACAAAAGCATCAATGTGTCTACTAGCAAACAACTCACACGCAACAAGTTGGGAATGACACAAGAAGTTGAATCATCTAAACTTCAAGACTATCAACAAGCTAGCAAGAAACAAATTAGTTGAAGGTCTACCCGACATTGTCTACAAGAAAGATCAAATATGTGATGCTTGCCAAAGAGGAAAGCAAGTCAAGTCATCTTTCAAATCCAAAGCTCAAGAATCTACAACAAGACCGCTAAGTCTACTACACATGGATCTATTTGGTCCAGTAGACCCAGCAAGTCTAAGTGGTAAGAAATATACACTAGTTGTTGTTGATGACTTTTCCAGGTACACATGGACAATATTTCTCAAAAAGAAAAATGAAGTGGAGCAAAAGTTGCCAGAGCTACTGAAGCTACTACAAAATGAGAAAGATTTGAAAATTGCAAAAATCCGAACGGATCGTGGAACTGAGTTCGTGAATCAAGTGATTGAAGCCTACTGCAATTCCCAAGGAATTCTACATCAACTATCTGCCGCACGTACACCTCAACAAAACGGTGTAGCCGAAAGAAGAAATAGAACGCTAAAAAAAGCCGCACGAGTGATGATTACGTCAGCCGAGCTACCTAAAAGATATTGGGCTGAAGCAATCAACACCGCTTGCTACACACAAAATCGGAGCTTGATACATAAGTCTTACAATAAGACTCCGTATGAATTATGGAAAGGGAGAAAACCTAAACTCAACTATTTCCATACTTTTGGTATCAAATGTTTTATTCTTAATAATGGAAAAACATATCTAAAGACTTTTGATGAGTGTGCAGATGAAGGAATATTTTTGGGATATTCATCTACCAGTAAAGCATTCAGAGTATTGAACAAGAAATCAATGGTGGTAGAAGAATCAATTCATGTCACATTTGATGAAGCTCATATGAAGGAAACCCAAAGCAACAAAAATGATCAGGAGATTTGTCAAGTTGAAAAATCATTTAATGATGCTGACATATCTTTTAAAGATCAAATTGTACAGGGTATGGAGCAATTGGACATTGATTGCAATAGTGAAGGACACGTGGAAGCCAATGAAGATGCACACGTGGAAAATCAAAACTCTCAAGTCAATATACAAATTGGAGATCAATCTGATGAGCAAAATGTGTCTAACTCCAATTTACCTACTGAACAAGGAAACGTGGAAAGCCCATGCAACCTACAACCCGACTTGAGATGGCTCAAAAATCACCCTCCAGAGCTAGTGATTGGAGATCCACGAGAAGGAGTAAAAACAAGGTCCTCAAGTATAAATTCTTTATTCTCTTGTTTTCTTTCTCAGGTGGAGCCCACAAGCATTGAAGAAGCACTAAGTGATCCAGATTGGATCAATGCAATGCAAGAAGAGCTTGAACAGTTTAAGAGAAATGACGTATGGGAATTAGTTCCAAGACCTGAAAATTACAATGTAATTGGAACAAAATGGGTCTTTCGGAATAAAGCTAATGAGGATGGAATCGTCATTCGAAATAAAGCACGTTTAGTGGCAAAAGGATATTCACAAGAAGAAGGCATAGATTTCGATGAAACGTTTGCACTCGTTGCAAGACTAGAAGCCATTAGAATATTTCTAGCTTATGCCGCATAAAAAAATTTCACTGTCTATTAAATGGACGTGAAAAGTGCATTTTTAAACGGATTACTTGAAGAGGAAGTCTACGTTGAGCAACCTCCCGGTTTCGAGGTAAAAGGTGATATTAATAATGTCTACAGATTAAAGAAGGCGTTATATGGGTTAAAACAAGCACCGAGAGCTTGGTATGACACCCTATCAACGTTCCTAATTAACTGTGGTTTCACAAAAGGCCTTGTTGATAAAACCATATTTAGAATTCAAGAAATGATCACATTTTATTGGTACAAATTTATGTTGATGATATTATCTTTGGAAGTACTAATGAAATTCTTTGTGAGAAATTTTCTAAGCTCATGCAGAATAAGTTTGAGATGAGCATGATGGAGAGTTGAACTACTTTCTTGGTTTACAAGTAAAGCAACTCAATGAAGGAATATTCATCAATCAGGCCAAATACACGAAAGATCTTATAAAGAAATTCGGTCAAGATGGAAAATCCTCAATTAAGATCCCGATGAGCACATCTTTACGATTAGATAAAGATGATGAAGGCAAGGATGTTGATGAAACAAAAATATCGAGAATGATTGGATCATTACTATACCTCACTGCAAGTTGACCAGATATATCTTATTCAGTGGGAGTATGTGCTAGGTTCCAGTCAAAGCCAAAAGAGAGTCATCTTCTTGCTACCAAGAAAATCATCCGATACTTAAAAGGAACAGTCAATGTGGGATTATGGTATCCCAAAGAAGGTAATTTTACACTAACTGGTTTTCTCAGATGCAGATTTTGCAGGATGTAAAATCGATCGCAAAAGTACCTCAGGAACGTGCCAGTTCTTAGGGGGAAGGTTGGTTTCATGGTTCAGCAAAAAGCAAAACTCCATAGCTACAAGTACAGCCGAAGCTGAATATATAGCTGCTGGAAGTTGTTGTGCGCAAATTCTTTGGATGAAACAACAGCTGAAAGATTATGGCGTGAATTGTGAAAATGTCAATATATTGTGTGACAATACAAGTGCTATTGCCATAACACATAATCCCGTGTTACATTCAAGAACAAAACACATTGATGTGAGACATCATTTTATCCGGGATCATGTTGAAAAGAAGAATTATCAATCGAATATATCCCGACCGAGAATCAATTAGCTGATATTCTCACAAAGCCTCTGTGTGAATCAAGATTTTCGAAATTGAGACACGAAATGGCATGATTGAATTGAGCTAAGTTTCTAAACTCTATTCTAATTATAAGCTCAATTTTCATCTGATATTTCGACACTTTATCTGATTTAAATTTTCGTGCCTATGTGTCACACATGCAAAAAATGTCACATCTTTTTAAAGTCCACCTATATCTATTAAATGGTGTTAATCTATATATCTATATATACAAGTAGAAATCATTTAGATATGCCAAATCTTACCATTTAAGAGTGATAAGATGGTGTGATGATAGAATGTCTTAAATGAAACACCTTTTATGGTAGTTGTGCACAATAAATAGTCTAGAAAGAATAGATTTCTCTTTCTTCCATCTACATAAAAACGTGTAGATACATACATATTATTTCGAACAGATTTAGTGCTCTTTGAATTTTATTTCAGGTAAAATCAGTCCGAGTATCTAAATTTTTGGCGCCACATCAGCAGACAAATGGATGGAGAATATATAACCTAAACTAACTATCAGTTAAGTCAAAGGTTGAAGCTATTGGAATATCAAAAATACCCCTCACTTATTAAAAGTCAACATTTAATTGTGAGGATATTTGTGTAAAGACACCTCTTTTCTACCATCGGTTGAGAAGCCACATCACACTCAAATTTTCAAAGCCTTTCATCTTCCATAGCCGAAAACAAACCTCTTCTTCAAAAATTCTCAATCCCTCAAATCTCCTAAAAATATCAATCGCATTATGGCCACCATTGGAGATACAAGCTCACAACCGAATGAAGAACACACCACACAACTCAATCTTACAAAGCTAGCAGTGGAATCAAGGCCGGAGGAAGTTTTGACCCTCAAGGATTCCTCAAAGAAGCGAGAACTCTCATCTTGCACAAAGAATCATCAATGCACTTCAACAAGCAATCTAATGAGGTTATGTTCTTACTCATATTATGGATTTTATGATGAAGATGTAGCAGAATTTTATATGAATGCAAGGTTGTTGATGGACCATTGAGTCCACCGTGAAACTCTCATCATTCATTGATGAACACGAGTTACACACAACCTTTGGACTGCCCATATCTAGTCCAGAACAACCACTGTTGGACTTAGATGTTCATTTATATGATCATACGGAAATTTGGAG